>NC_083749.1:5761225-6061995 GCF_033458585.1 Syngnathus typhle
TCTCTCGGAGCGTCAAGTGATAGATTTGACTCATACCTATATTTGAGTTCTTCTCTGCATCATATTCATCACCTCTTCCGCGCTCATGACCGCCAAACCGGAATTTTTCAGGCCAGGTTCTCGTTAATATGGAAGTAGGGACGGACGGGGGGGGGAAATTACGCTGAAGTTTCACATCAAAGCCAAGAAGTGAGCGGAAAGGAATGCGGACTTGCCGTCTTCCTGCGGGTGATGCTCACCTACGCACATACACGGGCCTGCTGCTTCTTAATGAACGATTGGAAAACAATTGAAAGGCATCTGGAAGGCCACGTAATGGATAGGCATCATTATAAGCCTATTAGCTCCGGCCACAACGGCCTCACCTCTCTGTGCGACGTCGTGTATGTGTTGTGTGTCTGCTGGGAGCGTGCGTGTGGTCTGCGGTTAGAGTCGCTGTGAAGAAACACTTACCAGAGGACCACTGGACGGGGGCACTTGTGGCTAAAAATGCAGCCCGCGACTCAAGAGTTCCCCCAAATTCAATTCCGCACCCCCCGCTACTTGATATCCTATCCCCTTGGCTCGCTAGCTATGTTGGTGTGAGATGAGGTTTAGGTCAGGGTTCTCATATTTTCTGCCATAATAAATGGTTCCCAGTGGCCGCCTAATCTTAGCATTAAGCTAAATCAAGTTGTTTTACTTCAACATCATTAAAACCAATGTACTACTTTCCTATTCGACACGGTTTCGGCATTATTTTGTGGAATCTTTTAAGAGATGGCACAAAAAAAAAGTCCAAAGAGGTGAATTTGTCAGCTCCGTTTAAAGGTTAGATTGCTAAATGTTGCTACTTTAATTGTTGGATTGTTGTCAAGGAGTTTTATGTCAAAGAAGAGGGAATACATGATTGTGTAATGTCTTAATTGTACTATTTAAAAAAAAAAAAAAGCGCTTTGACTTTCCGGACCACCAGTTTGGAAAAGTCTGGACAATACAAGCCTACTGGAAGAACCAGAGCTGTGATTTGTACAGTGAAGAAGGAAAGCCGGATCGGGGGGGAAAAAAAAAAAACCAAGAAAAATAATCCATTCCTTCCTAACCTGGGGGTAAAATGAGGTCATTTCCCATTTGGTGACAACATACACACAGACGTATCTACATATTCGCACACACACACACAGTTCAAGTTCTTGGTGCTATCTTTCACTCCAGAACAAAGAGCTCCTCCAGCGATCCATCAATTAGCATACGAGACCAAGTTGGCGTGAGACGCTAAGGTCGGGTTTCATTTATGTCGGCTCTGGCTCCACTTCAAGCCTCACATGAATACCTCCGCCAAGAACCAAAGAACCAAGACCGGAGGTACTTTTGCAACTGCAGTTTGTTTGTTTGTGACTCAGCAGGCTTGCACAGAAACTACTTCAGAAATTTCCAAGAAACTTTGTGGAGTACTAGCACATGTGCTTTAGAAGCATTTGGTGCAAATCTGGAGAATCAAGATTGCAAGCGGCCAGTTACTCCCTGAATATTTTTGTTGGGTGTTTGTTGGTTTGTGAATGATGGTCTTACCTCGGGGTAGCTGCTCATATTGATCATAATGAGCTGAGGGGATTTCATGGAGACTTGGCCCAGCTGGTTGAGAGGGAACTTCCCATCTGGTGTTGACACCACAATGTGGTCCAGGGCTCCTTAACATATAAGATTTGCCATGTCAACATTATTACACTTTTTTTCACACAGTGAAATAAAAAATAACGTTATTCACAATGTACTGCATAATTATGGGTTTGAGAATACTTCATAAGGATTCATCTGGTCAGATATGATTGAAAAAAGATATTTTGTGTTATTTTTATGAACACCTTTCCTTTCTTCTGTGATGAGAGAAGCAAAGGTGTGTTGACCTCGACCCCCCCACCTCTTTGCCTTCCATCTGGCTAACCTCAGACGCGGTTGTTTCCTTCTCTTGCACCTCTGCCTTACATCACTCTGTGCCTGCTTAGGCTGCGGAGGTTGCAACTTTTGACACGGCTGGTGGTGTGTGAAAAAATAAATTGTTATTTTCTTGATGGGCTTGTTTCATTGTTGGATTTCAATCGTCTGATATAGAAAATATGGAGAGTGGAAAGATGGGTCAGAGGGTTTCTTAATCCCTAGCTGTGACCTTCAGCCTGTCCGTCTTTGTTACTTGTGCCTGTGCACCAACGCATCTGCTAGCAATTAGGTCGGCCAGACAGGCGGCCATTTTTTTTTACCGAGAGAGGCGGCGGTAAGAGATCGGGGCAAGGAGAATATCAAAAGTTGCAACCATATCACGTGAGAAACATGATGATATGTATTTTCTTTAAAAAAATGGGTTCACCTTTCGACAAGAACAACGAAGGGCCAGGAGATGAATTCATTCATTTATCAAATTGAATATACGGTTTTGATTTCAGTTTGTCCACTTGAAAGTATCCATTAGTGAATTCATGGAATGAAACCTTGACATACTATTACTCATTCCCTTGTCTAACTTTGACACAATAGATCTTTTTTTTTTTTCTTCATGAAAATGTCCTAACTGAAAACAAATAAAATATCACAGAAATATGAGAAACTCTAATAACAAAAAAAAGCTGGGATACAGATGGAAGTGGGCAAAAAGTGAAGGAACTGACTGAAGGATGACTGCATCCACGTCAAAATAATCCTTCAAAGCACCGACAGGAAGATGCTGCATGGAAGCTTCCCTGGCAACCCAGCTCTGACCGCAACAACCCCGCGCATGTTCTCCCTCCATCCATCTCTGGCTTTCTACACACTTTCATACATTTAGATCCACACTTACTCCTGATTAAACCCAGATGAGGAAATTTGCGCAAAAGACACACGCACACTCGCTCGCACAACTGACGTCATTCCCATTCCAACATCTCATCCCTGCTGTCAGACCTAAGTCCTGCTGCCTGCCCGGATTACCGTGCAGCTGGACAGAAGAGAGGCGGACGGACAGATGGATGGATGAAGGCGGGGATGGATGCCGAGGAAGCAGATGGAAATAAGCGTTCTTTGTGCTTGTAATTGAAATAGTTTGAGCCAGAACATGAAAAAAGAGGAAGGCTGGTCAGGAGAAGGACAAATATGAGCTTGGGATCATATGAACCTAAAACATAACCCTGAGGAATTGACCATGTAAGGACTTTTATGCATTTATTGCTATTATTATCATCAAAGGTAGTCCTTAGCTGAATAGAACACGCTTCTTCCGCCCATTTCATCCCCCTATGACCCTCATCCCAAACTAAGCTACCATTTTTCCAGGCCGGAGGCACTGGGGTCACGACCTGGATGTAGTTGGGGAAATCATGGTCAAAGTGGGGTCAAGGTAAGGTCACAAGGGGCACGGCACGATGCAAACAAGGCGCGTGTGGATTTTGATGGATAAATCTGGTTTAAGCAGAAGCTGTCATGTTTGTATGAAATGTCGACTTTGAGAATATGAGGATGAGATAATACCGGGCGACGTTCTGATGCTGAGGTTGCGCGTGAAGTCATCTTTCAGCGCATTGACGACAGCCGCCATGTCTTCCTTCACTTCTTCCAGACTGATGATGTCTTCCACTAGAGCGGCGGTAATATTCACCTTGGCCGCTTGTCCTTTTGTCTTGGCTAGAAAGACGAGGACAGAGCGGTCAGCAAGAGACATGGCACGCAACTCACGTCCACACTAACCTTTGGCTTTCTTGGTGGCATAGAGGCGGACGCACGCAGCGGGCCGGGAAAGACCGTCAGGGAAGAAAGTCGGGGAGCTGAGCTTTGCGGGGACCACCGGGCCACATCTGAGATGTCGCGCCACGGACTGACACAGCAACGGACGCAGTCGGCTCAAATGATTCACAGCCATTGCTAACATAAAAAAAGACAAACATAACATTACAAATACATTTTAATATTTATATTGTTTTCCAAACCAAAACTGTCATTTTTACATTTTAAGGAATTTTTATGTGATTTATTTGAAAAATATTTGGGAACAAAACACATGATATAGAGTATCTAATCTCACTATTTAAAATAGACTATACAAACATTTAAACCTACATTGATTCATTATGTATTGAGTAAATAGGTTAAATAAATAAAAGTGTTTGACTCCAATTTAGTACAAACAAACAAAATTCTAAAAATGTAGAATTTGGCTTAATTTTTTCCGTTATCAAATTTGAGGACTAGTCTCATGTTAGGCTATTACTGTACATCTATTTATTAAAAACAAAAAAAGGGTAATAGCCAATATCAGCCAGTAGGAGGTGGGCACACATCTTGTACCACCAGTCAGTCTTTTCTCCCACTGAATTCCACATTCAGTGCTGATGTTTGGGAATTCCTAAAGGGGAACCTCTCCCACACCATTCATACACCGGAGCAGCCCCTCTGACTTTATTATGGACTCACCACCTCCCACCTTGCAGACTATGAACTGTGCCGCTGAACCTTAGCGTGCACGCAAGTACAGACAAACTCCGGACTAACAAAAGACCGCAGACGCAAACACACTAAATCCTGTCTTTCAATGTCACTGGCTGTGAAGAAGGTTCTTTGAGCTTCAAGGGTAGAAGCATACCACAGTGTTGGACTCAAAACAAAATGTGGTTTAATACTGCTACCGTAAATGGGCTGTTCAAAACAAAAGTCAGCGGCGAGCATACCTCCGACAAGGACGCACTTTTTTTTAATTGGCAGAACGCACTGTGACAAGACCTGCCAAATGGAGAATAAAAATTGAACACTAAAATATTCGCCCGATAAATTACAAAATCTTATTTCCAGAAAATGGTTGCTCGAGTGCCACCCCAGATGAAACTTTCTAGAACCGCCACAGTTTTATCTTGTTTTTCAATAAAAGAGGCCCGGCTGTTGTACAGCTCGTTATTGCCACGAAAATCACAAACCAAATCTATGAGGCACACGTCCAGAGATGATCTGATATCCAAATATGGTCAGGGTAGACCACCACTACATCCCATGTCAAACTCCTCCCCAGGCTTTCAAAATCTGGCATGCAGACTCTCCCGACAAGCTGATATGATCTGACCCAACTGTGGTAGAGCAGATCGGCTCCGATGAGGGATGCTGACGGAGCTCCTTGGAGGGGAAGTCAAGCAGAAAACGTGGCGCACAGGTGGTCAGTGGGATACTGTAACATCACGTCCTGCAGCTGCACTCAAACACACTTTTCTACAGCAGCAAAGCAGCCGGTGAACCCGCATGAGGTCTCCTTTGTACACTTTAGTGTGAACAAAAAAATGATATCTGATCATGCTCTTCCTGGTTTAATCTCATCTACATCAAACAATAAACAAGACTTAACCAAATATGTGTCATACTATGTAAATTAAATTTTATGCCATGTCACATTTACACGGTGTATTTCTTCAATGGATAGCAACAATATCATACAGACACAACAATGATTGGACTTGGTGTCCACTGGGTAAATCTCATCCATTTTTTTTCCAGAAATTGGAAAATATAGTAACATAGGACATGAATTATTTTGACGAATCTAACCTAATGATTAAAATGGAAGTCACGTGACATCCATTTAATTCAGACTGTACACACGTCAGAATTAAAATATCGATATAATTCAAAAGGTCACATTTTAATCATATTTAACACAAGATACATTATTGTAATATGTAAAGACGTTCTTACGTGTTTTAAGAAATAGGTTAAGTTTATTAAAAGTGTGAAGGTCGCCGTGTTGAAGACATTTCCCGCCTCTTGATCGACTCATAAGACGTCAGAAACTCAGACACAATAAAAAGAAACACGGTGAATCCGAACATAAAAGATTAACATTGTTAAAAGACAAATAGTACGTTAAAATACACAAATAATCGCACTTACTGTGACAAATCTTCACGGGAGCATGTTACGGGGAAGCGGTGCTTGACATTTTCGGTCATCTTCCCTCGACGTGTTTTGGAGACGATAGCGCTTGAAATAGTTTACAGAGTGCGTCAGATGGACGGGAACCCACCTGACGCAAATAACTTTGGGTGCGATCGGAATGTGCAAACCTAAAACCGAGCGCACTTTAAACACAACTACACACGTCATTACAATGCGCCTATGTTGTCAGATGGCAACAAATCCATCGCCTCGCCCTCAAAACAAGGCACCCAACCTAATTTACAATCAATAATCTAACCCGTAGATTTAGAATGCTTATTAAAATTATCTGACATCACCGAAGCACCCCGAAAGCGGGATCAGAAGCTAATTCTATCGAAGAAGAAACCGTGATCATATAACAGGTTTGATAGAAGGCAAGTGCTAAGAATGCTAATCGCTAGTCACCTGTTTAAATAAAGCAGCGATATTAAATCAATAATTTAACTGCATCTTCTTTTTTGTTGAGAACACTAATATTGAGCAGCTACGGGTAAATTTAAGCAGTGTTTTGAAATCGAATGTTTGCATTCTGCAACATGAGACCAGTCGCCGCATATGTTTACCAGAACGTATGATTTCTATTATACTCAAAATGTCATATATTTTTTTTTAAATCGATTAACAAGTGATCATATTCCAGGTGTGCATGGTGTTTCATCAATCTTGTTCTTTGTCTTGTCAGTGGACACATGTCGTCTGCGTCAGAGACGATGGAAAACGCCTCCATCATTTCAGACACCGGAGGCCATGATGGGAACCGATTGTGGATAGGCAACATCGATCCCAAAATCACTGAGTGAGTTTTAGCACTGTTCTGCGATACTGTTTATTAAGTACTATGATGAATACCTGCACCCCAAACACAAATCCAATTTTCACCCAAAACCAACACATGAAGCTGCCAACTCTAAGCAGTGTTCAAGCTGGCGATTCAAGACTGATGTTTGGCAGTGTGTGTTCCAAATCCCAAACTTTGCTTTCTAAAGCTGCCCACGGAGAGAGAGAGAGAGGGTCTGCATTGTGTGCGCAGGCATGATTGATGAGCTGTGTGTGTAGCGCGTGTGTGTTGCAGGCTGAGACTGAGCAGACAGGGGCTCGGGTGTGTGAAACAGTGGCAGCGAGGCGTGGAATTGCCCTGCAGAGGCGGCAGACATCGTTCTTCACCCACCTGCCCTGTTTACACTCTCCCGCTCTCAATCTGGACCTGTGTGTGTTCGAAATTGGAGGCAATAACAGCATAAATGTGCGGGTGTGAGATTACCTTTATGGACAATGCGTTGGGACTAGAAGTTTTTTTTTTTTCGGCCTGTAGATTGTTTTTGTGTGTACGTTGGGGTGGGGTGGGGGGGCTCCTGCAGAATATATGCGTTGTGGCTCTGGTGGGCGTCTAGACAGGCGTTTCCTTCCCTTTCCTATGCCCTGCTCCACTTCTGTTTAAATAACGTTACTAGCACACCGTACGAAGAGCAAACATGAGAAATGCCCACGGCCCCTTTTACTGATTGGGAAGATTAATTAGCTCCTGGTTGGCACTGGCGCTACACTTTTGTTTGTTCCGCCGAGCCTAGCTGTGTGCATTAGAGGAGGAATGTAGACCTGCTACAAATGATACCATTTTAATTTGCTGTCCATTATTTGGGAGGCAAGAGTTCATTCTTTAAAGGAGTCTTGTCCATTTAAACGGCAAAATAATATTCCAGCATATTTAGCAATCCCTGGATGTGTCCTCAGTTCTTCTCTGGTGGGTTAAAGACTAAATTATGTTTTCTTTGTTCCTTCGGCTAGTCTTTGTCATATTTACAGTATCCATAATGAAGGCCTCCCGCCCCCTTTTCCTTTTCCTCATCTGTCCCACTACCCGTCTTCTCACCTCGCTTCCTTGGCAGCAGCATCCTTCCCCGCCTCCACCTTTCACCTTGCCGTAAAGCGCTCTGAACTTTACTCTCACTCTCCGCAGGTTCTTCCCTCCCTACCCGCTTACTCCCCCATCTCCTCCTCTTCCTCCGGCGCTTTTTACGGCTCCCACGAGATCGCAGTCCATTGTGGTTGCGTTGCGAGTATCCAAAAATGTTCTTGGAGTGTCTTACATTGTGTGTGTGTGTTTATATACTGTATTTTTTTTTACCACTGCTGCAGGGGTTTCATTTATTTATTTATTTTCCGGGTGTTTACTTAGTATTGCAAAAAAAAAAAAAAAAAATCATATACAATACGTGAACATGAATTTTCGGAAGATAAATTGTTTAGTTGTGTTTACAGGGTGTTGCCTGGGAAAAGCAGAAGTCATCTGTGGTCTTAAAGCCCTCAAGGGAACTGTACAAGATTGTAGCAACCTGGAAAGTCGCCCTCCACATCCCCATCCACGCTCCCAGACACATTGTCATCCAGATTGGCATACGCACAAACCCCGTCGTGATTTAAAATAACAACGAAACAATACCAGGCTGGTGAAGAAAACAAAACTGTATTTCACCTGGAGTCACCTTCAGTTGACAGCTTTCTTTCTTTGTGTGTTGTTCTTTGGCGATCCAAATCGATCAAATTCATTTTGAGGTAGGCATTAGCTTGATTTGATTCCTCCGAAACATCCAATGATCAGTAAACATCACCTGAAATTGGACTCTATAAATACCACAGAGGGAAGGGGGGGCTCATTGTGATTTTGATTTTAATACATTGTGGTTCAAACCAAGTCGAGCCTGGGTGACGCAGGTCTCATTGTCCGGCCTCTTTTCCCAGAAGACAATTTTTTTTTTCCCATGCCGTTCCGAGCTCGGCCGTACCCACGCTTCAAAACGCGCACGGCAGCATAACTCTTCCGTGAGCGCATGTCCTAAGTTGAGCGGCTCGCTGGATGTTGTTTGTACAGAGTTCGGACGCACGGGAGGGGAGCCGGAGGCTTCCTTTGTTTTATTCCCTCATTGTCCTGCTACCGTATCCTCGGCATTGTCTCAATAAAAGATTTACTGTCTCAGGCGTGCCACACCAGCTGGCCCGCTGCTAAAAAGGTGTCAGGCAGGGGAAAGCCGCCTTTCTCGTTATCCTTTACGCTTGACAGATTCATACTGACAATAACCGCAATCCTTCTGATGTGGAGACAATACTGGCTTTCCGTTTTTTTTTTTTTTTAAACGAAATAACGATAAATCAGATGCTTATTTTGCAACGCATTTATTTTTGTTATTTATGTATGCACTGTGTTTTGTCTTTCCTCTTCTGGCAGGTATCACTTGGTGAAGCTGTTGGAAAAGTTTGGCCATGTCAAACAGTTTGACTTCCTGTTCCATAAGTCCGGTCCTCTGGAGGGGCAACCGCGAGGCTACTGTTTTGTCAACTTTAACACCAGAGAGGTACATGTCAAATGAATCTTGTCTTTAACATCAATCTACTTGATGACTTTATAGGCGTAAATAATTTGGGGGGGGGGGGGGACCACAGAGGACTGACTTGACCAAATTTGGACATGATATTTCCGCACAACCATTTCAATTTATTACGTATTAGCATGATGTCCACCTTTCAAAAATCACATTGTCGTCGCTGGAGTGAATTCTGTTTCGAATTAAAAGCATCGCAAAGTACCCCTTACTCCCCCCCTCCAATTTTACTTGCTGGCCGGCCTGTATTTATTTTAGAATGAGCCGGGAGGGATCATGATAAGCATCTAGTTTCACAGCCAGTGTCTATCACTTAGCTATGAAGTCCTCCCAGAAGAGCTTTACAAAGGAACTGTGTGTTTATCTTCTATACTCGCGCACACTTAGTCACACACCCAGATTAATATTTCAAGGGAGGTCGGTGCTCCCGCGGGCCCCCCCTCTAGATCCGCCAGTGGTCGAGAAGTTAAGTCACATTAAATTAAGGACCACTCGAGAGTCGCGACCAATTTTTTTTTTTACGGTGCCTTTCCCAGTTATGGCATTTTTTAAAATAATCCAGATCCATCTTCATTTTGTCTGCAGGAAGCCGAAAGAGCTATCCACTGCTTGAATGGCAAGCTAGCACTGTCCAAGAAATTGGTTGTGCGTTGGGCACATGCACAGGTAAGTGGCACACTCGCTCGTTTTTCCAGTGTAATACTTTGACGTGTACTAATGTGGCAGGAGGGGGGGGTCAGTGGGATCTCAGTCCAACTCTTGTCTCTTAACAATAGACTGCTTACTGGCAAATTGTGGAGGGATATCCTGTATAGAGATGAATCACACCCTACAGTCACACACACACACACACAGCGTCACGTTTCATCACCTTGGCCTAATTTTGCGTATTTTTTCATAACAAATAAAAAAATTATAAAATAATATGTTATATATATTTTTTAAAGTGCCTTCCTACCCTTTTGAGCGCAATAAAACACACAGCAAAACAACTATTCCTATTTTATTATTTTTATTTTTTTTATGAAGTATTTGATGGTTTTTTTTTGTGTTTTTTTTTAATTAAAGGTTTTTAAGGTTTTTAAAGGCTTCTTTGAACTTATTCCGAAGATGAGAGGTTTTGGGCTTTGTTTCACCTGTCACATGACATTTTGTGTCTTTTTTTTTTTCTTTGTCTATAGGTAAGGAGAAGTCAGTGTTGGCTATCTGAGATGTTTGGATCGAATGCAGACGGCAACCTGTTGGAGCGTCTTAATATCGGAATGCTCCTACCTCTGCATGTTCTGCGGTTATGTTTGCTAATTGCTAAACTGTCATTCGTTATCTTCATCATCATCCGCAGAGGTTCGAAGCCTTCCGTAACGACAAGACGATGCCTTCCAGCTTGGAACCGTCGAGCAGCGGCGACGGAGCCGACGGAGCCTTAACCACGAATCACCTCAGGTTGTTTGTGCTCACACACAAATGTGTTTTGGCCTTAAACATATGACACCAATTACATGATGATGATACATGTCATTCCTGACAGCTTCAAATGACATGTCAGAAAAGCAGACCCATCTTCCAAACTTACAACCCCACTCAGCAGGAGACATCTCGTTGAAATATTTCCTCCTATATTGTCACTATTCCACAAAGATCCACTTTTCACATCTTCATACAAAAGCATTCCATTTACAAAATGGGAGAGCCACAGTCCATGTTATTGATCATCGACCTGCATGTCGACAAGTCCCGCTATTATTTTGGGGAGCGCCTATTGTCACTCGTGAGCTTTCACCGCGTTCGGAAATAAAGCCGAGTGAGAGCTCTTAGCGAGGGACGGTGTCTCCGAGCACAGGAAGCCATCTGGAGAGCTCTCCTCGGGGACACACTGCACACTTGGACTCTAGTGTGGCGCTCTTCAAATCTCGCACGAGAGGAAATAAAAACACCGTCTTCTTCCATGCCCGCTCAGACACATCATCTCGCTCCTGCTCTTCCTCCTCTCACCTGCACCACATGTCCTCCCATTTAATATTTCACTCTACGATTGCTACTGGTATTTCCCTTTAAGCCTGCTAACTTCCTGTTTTATTCATTTTTTACGTCTGGCCTCCTCAAGTACGAGCGCTAAGATCCGCGCCATCGAGGCCAAGCTGCAGATGATGGAGGAGAATCCAGATGAGGAGTACTCAGGGCCGTCTGCCTACGTCTATAACAAGCCGCCAGAGAGGAAGCGCTGGGAGCCCTACTCCAAATCACACAGCAGGCCCTTTCGAAGGTTTAGGAGATGACCCGTCCGCCCACTTTTCAAGGAGAACCCCCCCTCACACACACACACAACTCAGGCCCCCTCACCACCTCAACAGGAACTTCTTAAAATGGGAATTAAAGACAATGACATTTATTGCGAACAACGATGGACAAATTATGAATTCAGTTGTTACATTTTATTTGAGTGTGCGTTTGTTGATGTTTGGAATGTGCAGGAAGTACTAAAGAAACGTTTGAAAAAAAAAATGAAATGCAAAACTGTTTGGATTTCTTTTTTCTTTTATTATTTTTCTTCCCACCCTCATTTAGTTTTATTAAAGCAGGGGGTGTGGAAATTATCTACAAACTGTAGGTCATAATATACCTCGATTATTTAACCAATTCTCAAAGCAATTTAAGCCTCAGGAGAAAAAAAACATCTAACCCACAAATGCTTAGAGTGTATAATAAACATTTGTGTTCGTTTTGCATCATATTGTTCCATTTTGTTTGGCCATTGGAGGACTTTGGAAAATTAGATAAAATGGCCCCTGTTATGAGAAAAGGGTTCCAACTCAATTTGGAAGAGTGTTGGCTTCCAACATTGTTTTAAATTAAATTTATTTTGATCAAAATTGACGTTGATTTGTACATTTTTTTATTCTATCTTTTACAGGAGGTTTCGTTTTAGGACTACATCATAAAAATCCAAATCAGGTCATATGAACCATGTGAAATACTAGCATTTAGCTCGTTTATTTATTTTTTTTCCTATACCAAAACTTACTTTGAGGCATTCGTTTTATTTATTTATTTTTTTACTTTGATTGTGTGGAATTAAAAAAAAATATTTTCTCACAAAAAGAAACACGATCCATATACCGCCAACAATTTAATATCAGTTAAACGTCCACGTCTAATTAAACTATTTATTAATGCGCACCGAGGGGTGTGCAAACTATTGCATCCAAATTGCTTAGAAAAAAAAGCGCGTTTGTTACAATGCTTAACGACCAACTAAACCTTTGCTGGTTTGCAACAAAAAGACCAATTTGACCTCTTTTATGCATTAAATCGCTGGCAATCATCCTAATGTCTGTTCCTAAATTAAATGTCACACACGATCGACCCCATTTTCAAAATACTGGTTTAGCTAACGATTCTAATTTGTGTCATTTTGTCTATTATGTTTGAATGTATTTTTTGGGAGACAAAGTAAACGTGTGTGGGCTCTTTCGCTCCGTTTTATTTTTATCCCTTTCAGAATAATTGCAAATATTGACATTTGGCACCTGTGTGACAGTTAAATAAAATGTATATTCTGAAATGTTTTTTATGTCGTCATTCAGCAATTGTTTTAATTTTCACGGTTTCAACTCAACCCGAACATTCCAATGAATTGCTTGTTTTTCCGCAGTTAATCTTGAGATATGCAAATGTACATGCATGCAAAAACACCCGCCCCAAAAGAGGCAGGCCACGGACATCTAACTTTATTCTTTGCAGGCTCTCAGTCCCCCACCCGCTCGTGCATCTTGGAAAGCGTTTGCGTGGAGGAATAAGAAGCTGTGCGCAAGTTCCACTTCCTGTAAAGTCACAACTCCATCCCACCAGTGAGCGAAGTGCACAAGGGGAGGGTGCGCATATGCGCACATGCCTGCATGTCTTCCCACTACGCAAACGCAGTTTTTGCTTCAGCGCGCAAGAGGAGCATCGGGAGGAACGACGTTCGTAAAGACGGGATAGGAGAAATAAACCTGGTTTAAAAATAATTTTAAAAAAATAGGAGAGGATCGTCTCGTGCGAGCATCGGATGGTCGAAGCTCAGTTGGCCGCCCATCGACATCTTATCCCCGGCTTGACTGCTACTCGCTTTGAGGCTCCAGGGGATTGATGTACTGGAAAAATGAAGTTTTGTCCCCTCTGTCAGAGGGCAACGCGGTTCTGTCCACCACGAAGCAGGTAAGACAAATCCCAAATATTTTTATTTGACATTACGCTGAGCTCTACTATTTAATTTAAAGTCGATAAACTCGCTTTTGAATGCAGTATTAACACCTATAGACAAAAAAAATAATAATGGGATTTTAATTCCACGCATTTAAGTGCTGGGGGTTGAAAAGAAATCACATTTGCAACTCTTTGCTTGATCCGTCACTTGCTTCCTGATTGGCACATGAAATAGACACTTGTGCAACCTCTTATCCGCCAGCTATTTGTAATTGCAGGTAGTTTACCCCCCTCGACCCCCCTTCCCCCCCGACCCACCCTCATCTCCACGCGTGTCCTGGATTGCAAGGGAAAAAACGCTATTATTCCTGACAGCCAATTTGAGATCGCTTTATTTAAAGGTGTCTTTTTGTTGCCAAAGGGGAGAGGGGGGGGGGGGGGGGTGCTTGGGGGGGTTTATTAAAGCGAGTGTATAAAACAGATCATTCACTGGTTGATATATCACGCGGAGGATGACAGCCGTGGAAAGGTACATACTTGATGAAGTTGTCGGTTTGGCTGTATAGGTGATCTGCAGTGAGCGTCAGAGTGCTGCGGGCTGCAGCGTGGACTCCAAACAAACGCAAATGGTAAGACCGATCTTACATTATTTTATTTCAAGAAGAAAAAAAAAAAAGACTGCACGTTGAGCTATTTTAAAATCATTGCGCGCTGAAATCTGTTTTGAATAATGCGGGAAAACTGGGTGATCGGAGAATCTCGATATTTCTGTCAAAAAGGAGTTACAAGAAGATATAAATGAATTCTGAAATATAAAATATTATAAACGCACACAGTGTCCTGATATGAATGAAGCATGTTATTGTACATTAAGAACTTTTGCATGGGGAATAATTTGGAGGAAAAAAATGAAACTAGGTTTTATATTTTTTAAATATATGATGATGATTTAATTAAACAATAATACAAAATACTGTAAAATAGTGCATGAAAATTATACGGGAATTATATAATAAAATAGTACAGATAAAATAATTTAGAATACAAAAAAAAAGAATAAAAGTTTTTGTTTTGGCTTTTGGTAATTTACAAAAAATTACGTTTCCGCTCTTTATTAATTTTCTCCACGTCACCCAGACGAGCAAACGTTATCTCAGTGCAAATTGGCGTGCACGTGTGAGAGCGTGTGCATGTGCATTTGTGTGTGACACTGGGTTCTGATTCGTGGGTGCCCCCCCAACCCCTTCTTCCACGCAGTCTCAGTCGGACGCGGAGTCCCAGCGCTCCAACATGGAGCGGGAGGACACGCGCTCCTCTCCGAGCACGCCGTCCACGCCCTCCGTGTGCTCGCCCACCTCCACCGCCAGCTCGGGGCACTCCACCGGGAAGAACGTGTGCGCCAGCTGCGGCCTGGAGATCCTGGATCGATACCTGCTCAAGGTGAGCGTCCTCCATATGTTCATTTTATGATTGAGGTCTTCGTTTCTTGCGTCGGAGGCCTGGATGCAGAATTTCAAAACAAAACTACAAACATGGCGACCATTTCTTTTGGAGAGAATTTCACATTTTATCCGTTATCTTCGACGTGACATTTGAACATGGAATTATTAATAAATAAATTGAAAAATACGATTAAAGGTTCCAATCATTATAATAAATGACATTTTGATTATATATTTTTTTGCATTGTAGTTACACCGTGCTGCTAAATTGTATCCATCAAGATTATTTTCGAATGAAATAATTATCACTTTTGCTATAGTTAAGATCTGAAACCATGAAATTTAATTCGTTTTTTTTTTATTTCAAAAGCTTTCGCTTTATTCCCTGCGCTGCATAATAGGCACGTGTCTATTGTATTTTCAGAAATAAACAGTTTATGCCAGATTTAATTTATTTTACTATATAGACACATTTGGAGGTTGATAATAACTGTTAGTTTTTTTCAAAGCTGTTGCCAATATTTATTTAAAATGAAAATTACAATTTATCTTTCAATTTGATTCTGGCTCAGGATAAAAAAATGATAATGGCCCTTTTCGGGTATAATGCCTCCTTCTTTTTTTTGAATATTAAATGTTAGCAGATATTAACATGATTTAACTAAGAGATAATAAATTACGGAACGATTATCCATTTATAAATGAATACAAAATGGTGTCCGCAAAAATAGAGTCGAATTCAATCGCTCTTTTCATTTTGATTTTTTTTAAAAATTAATTCTCATGTTAAATTCAATACGTGTCGATATATAATTCCTACGTGTGTCAAAAATTGGGATTGTGTGCTTGTGTGTGTTTGTGCGTGCACGCGCAGGTGAACAACCTGATCTGGCACGTGCGCTGCCTGGAATGTTCCGTGTGCCGGACGTCGTTACGTCAGCACAGTAGCTGCTACATCAAAAACAAGGAGATCTTCTGTAAAATGGATTATTTCAGGTAGGGTAAGTTTACGATACGACTTTATTTTCAAAACACCATTTCTTGTTCTTTGATAAAATCTCCTATCATCAAACACTCACTCGCTCTTTTAATGCTGGTTTCCTCTTTGAGACGCTCACAAAATAGATTGATTGCTTCAAACGACGCGCATAAAATTCATTCTTTTTAAAATAAATATTATGTGCACAATACATGCACATATGACTTAGAGTTCCCATTTAACCTTAATGAATCCTTGTTGTATTTACTGTATTAGTTTTTATTTATTTATTATTATCATGGAATATTTACTTATTTATTCCTGCGTATGAGCAGCATAGTAAATATAAGACAACAACAAACACAACATTGAATAACATATTTTTAATTAGACACATGCATTTTGTTTGAAAAATAGTTTATTTTGAAAGAAAGACATTCCATAAATAGGTCAATAAAAAATATGAAAACATATTATTTGTTTTTTTACAGTATGAACACAATATTAAAATCACGTTAATTATATTTATGAATCTAGCCTCATTTTACATTTTCTTGAGTGTAATATTACATGCAGGTATAAACAACGATAAAGACGTTGCAACGTGACCAAATCAAGGTGGAAAAATGTCAGTTTGCTTCGGAAAACAAAGATTATTTTTCTTGTTTACATGTTTTTTGATCATTCTGCAATCCCACTGAAAGCAAAAACCTGGATAGCACCGCAATCAACAGGTGTAAAATAATACTAACATGAGAAAAACAAACATATTTTTGAGCTTTTCTTTTCCTCGAATAAAAACACGAAAGATGCAGAAACCGCCCAAATGCATGTATGATGCAATCAGTCAGGGACAAACACAGGGTGTTGTCACTTCATCATTTTGGAAGAGGATAAGGGGGCGGAGAGCAAGATGGTGGATTTCTACTGTTTTCTATAAACAGTTTGATCTCCCATTTTATCACATGTGCCGTTTTAAATGCAGAGCTGGAGCATGTGGGCCGTGAATGACTTTTTTTTATTGAGTGATCTCAAATGTTTTATAAATTTAACCCCAAATGCATTGATGATGAAAATGAAACACAACCAAACTGTACTCAGCCAGTGATTCTTTCACAAACCACACTTTTGAGAATCATTTAATGTGTTTGTGTTTCGGCCTGAAAATCCTGGCGTAGGGACACAAATGTCAACGCGTGATCGAAACCTGACACAAAACCACGGCTGAGGTTTATAATCACCAGCAATTAGTTGTCCTCCACCCCAGACCTCCAGACCAGCAATTAGACCGCCCAGAGTGACTGGTCAGCACCTTTTTTTTTTGTGTCATCTGAATGTGATTCTTATTCTAAACGAACAGACACGTCGGCCTTTCAATCCGCACGGCCCGATTTGTGTATAGCAATGCAATCATGTACTGTACATCACCTCGCTTGACACAGCAACACAAACACACCCCGGGCTCTGTGTTTATTTACGCATGTCCAGCAGCTGTCAATCATTTGCTTTTTATTATTTTCACAACACACATTTCTGTTTGCTCTGCCATCTTGGAACTAATACTCCAGTTGACCTCTTTCCGTTTAAACGCTCCCTCACCCATCACCTCTTGCGCCCCCAAACTGCTCCTCAGACTGTGAGCCATTATTAAATATGTAAACTAGGATGTTGAGTAAATGCGAGCGAAGAAGTGGTTAGGAAAGTTAGAAATGGCTGTCACATGGTGAGATGTTCATCACCAATGAACTGGACAGACAGATACTTTCCCTGTTCTGACAAAAAACATTTCAAAACGTTTGACAATGGACAAAGGTCGGTACTCGTTTGCATAATTATATGTTTCGTCACTGCGAATACCAGGAATGAAAATAGGCAATTTTATTAAGCAGCAGATGTGTGATGATGGTCACCTTTTTAGATAGAAAAATCCAATTTGTTTTTTTTTCTTTCCCCCTTTCTCTAATTTAACTTTAAACAGTGTGTCCAGATTTTTTTGGGCGCACTTTCAAAACCTCTGGAGATGTTTCCTCATCTATGTCACTCTCTCATCTGGTTTTGGACTGACAGCTGCTTTAATGGGACGTAATGGCAGGAAATCAGAGTGTGTGTGTGTGTGCGTGTGTGTGTGTGTTTGCGTTGAGATGAGGTTAATGTATGCATTAGGATAGAAGTGCAAGACAGAGTTCTCGCTGTGCTGCTCAAACCTAAATTCCAGGATTTGGGATCTTACACACACACACACTCTCACACACACACACGCACACACACACACAGGAAGTGGCATCGCTGTTTCAATCAGGAGCACATCGGGGTGCTCGTACTGTATCCGGAGCTAGCTTTGTTAAGCGAAACGTGTGCGTGTGTGTGGCTGAATTGTCGCAGTAATTACTCATCAACCCACCTCTGGTTAGGTGATTAGGTTTCCATAGCAACCAGCCGCATGCAGAAATGAATCAAAAATGATAATAAGACATCTGTCATACAAAGACTCGATTATTCCACACTTCCTGAATTAATGTTGCATATTGTGCATGATTGAAATGATTATTTATAGATCTCCTTCCTTTGTAGGCTTGATACAAAATCACAAGGGATTAACTCGTTCATTGCCAGTCCAGTTAAAATGGTCGTCTATAGTCGTCAATGGTAGTGAATGAGTTAAGAAAAAAAAGCGAGATGGTCTGTTTTTATTTTTTTTTTTCCAGCAAGCGCTCTTAATATTATTCCAACTCTGGGATCTTGATTCAGAAAAATAGGGAAGGAAGATAGCAGAGGCGGGGGGGCCTTGAAATGAGTGATGATTTGCAGCGTTCTCTGGGTTTTGTCTACAGAGTATCGAATGTCAAGCTGTCATGCTAGATTAGTCGCTCAGCCCCACAATGTTTTGCTTTTTACTGTACGGCACGATGGTAGCTCGCCATAACAATCCTGAACCATGCGCCACTACGGTACATTATAAGCCACAAAGTCCATTTGTCTCCAGAATGAATTTGTTGGACTATTTCAGCCACAATTTAGGCAAAATGGCTCAATTTATTCCAACAACAGGCTTGTTATCTTGACTATGAATGGAGGAATTAAATGTTAAGATCATTTTTACAGGATATGGACTTTATTGATTGGAAGACCAATAAATGGCAGACTTTTTAATAAGATGTGTACGCTGGACAATTTAGTCTTCATTTCTTTCCATTATTTATGTATGCCTCATATGGTAAGAATATAAAATTCCCACCACTTTGGGTAGTAAACGCGACCTTCAGGCATGCTATGCTAGGCTATAAATAGACTAGAGTAGATGAATATAACTGGATGGATGGATGGATGGATGGAGCACCCAAAAGAGGAGAAGACGCTTGTGAGGATTCAGGGCACAACAGTGGGCTTTCATCCCAGACAGAGTGGACTTGAGTGGGCTGGTTTTCTGCCAAAACCCACTCAAGTGGCAGCCCTTGTACTTCCCCCACTGCAAATCCCCCGACCGCGCCGCCGCCGCCGTACCAGCCATCCCTAATTCACCCCTCTCCTTCCCTTTGCTTTTGTTTCTTCACATCTCACAAGCGTGTCTCGATGTTCCCCTGCTTTTTGCGTCCTTTTGTAGTCGTAGAGGATATTATGACTTTTATGTCCCCTTCACAAAAAGCTTTATGTCACGATGCAATAGTTGTCTTTGTTTATCTTGGATGAAGTCAATTTGGCAACTAGGGGGTTGAACAACGTTCACATTTTGAAGTTTGTGCCACCAGTCTGGATGGAGCTGCTGGTAGAACGATTATAAGACCACCTGCAATCGTAGTAGCCAAAACTAGCTAGACTTTCCGCTATTCTCATTCGTGACTAATTTATTGTAGTCTGACTGGTGCAGATCCAGACAAGCAAGTTGTAAATTTTCCGTAAATTGACTGATTAGCAAGATGCTAATTAAAACCGCGTGGTTTGTTGACCACTAGCGTAAAACACCGAAGACTAATAACTAGTTGACTAATCGACTTTTGGGAAATACAACATAGGGAAATTGATATCTGATGCCGTTGATGATGTCTGAAGTTCTTATACAACCAAATAATCCAATACAGGAATTAAAAAAAAAAAATCCAACACAGACATAAGGCTAGCTTGAGTGCTAATTGATTATTTTGTCCATCAAGTGTCTAAGCAGGGACACATTTGAATTACATTTCAAACTGTGCATATGTCATGTTAATAAACTGAATTGACATAGAAATAAATTCTATTTTATATCTGTTATATTTCCTTTACAGAAAAAAAAATGGCGTCATCAAACCTACAAGGTCTGCTGTGCCTCCATCACCACAATGTTTGTCTCATTCTGTCCTCAAGCACATTTACCATCAAGTGAACAGTTCCAACAAGCAGCATGTGTTTATTTCAGATATTAACGCCTCATTTCAGCCGCGGCTGTCGTTAATCATTTGTTGTCCTCGCAACGTTTACCTTCTCTTTCCAAAAGCCTCATCCGCTGGCTTGGTGCCCCCACCCGTCTCCATATACCGATCCTTCCGCCTGACCTCACTGTTACTATCGGTTACAGCCGCTACACGGAGTGATGTCATAAACTCTTTTTTCATTTTCAACTCTGGGAAACTGCCATAGTGAAGTGCACACGTGTGTTTGTGTGTGTCAGGGATTTCAGTCATCAGTCAGGAAATTGCAGGTGTTGGTTTGTTTGCATTTAAAGCTCAACTGGGAGATTTTATGTTGAAGTCAGAAGGTTTCTTCAAGCCTCCATAAAGTTGGGCAAATAGTTGGGTAGCGTGCTGTGGTAGTGTTTAGCACGTCCGCCTTATGATCTCGTCTGGGTTTGCGATCTGGCCGCAACCTTGAAGCCTTCAGGAGTGTCAAAATAATTTCACAGTACTCGCTTCTCCCGTTGTCACTGATACCGATACCAAGCACCGACACTGTCGTAGTTTTTTTACACATAAAATTTCTCCCAAATTAATGACAGATAATTTTAGAACTATATATCCCAGTATAGCAATTTTACTTAAAATTATTTAAAATGAATGCCAATTTTCCAGCTCAGTCCTTATAATTATAATGCTAGCATTAAAATAAAAAAATTATTTTCGATCCAATTCGAATTTCAAAGTGGAGTAGTGGTGAGCCCGTCTTTTGATTTTCCAAGTCCGGTGTGGAATTTGCACGTTCTTCCTGTGCTTGCGTGGGCCTTTTCCAGGTCCCCTGGCTTCCTCTCACATTCCCAAAACATATTAGCCATGATAGCATGGATCTGTATTGTGTTTCCTGTTCCTCAGCGGTTCTCTTCTTCTGTCCCTCACAGTAGGTTTGGTACTAAGTGCGCCCGCTGCGGGCGCCAGATCTACGCCAGCGACTGGGTGCGGCGCGCCAGGGGCAACGCGTACCATTTGGCGTGTTTTGCTTGCTACTCTTGCAAGAGGCAACTTTCCACGGGGGAGGAGTTTGGACTGGTGGAAGAAAAGGTGCTCTGCAGGATCCACTATGACACCATGGTGGAGAATCTCAAGCGAGCTGCGGAGAGCGGTGAGTGGCTGCTTGGCTTAATTGAATGACCACAATTCATAAAAAAATATATAATTATGGTGCTTTTTCAGGCAATGGTATCACATTAGAGGGAGCGGTTCCGACAGAACAAGACAATCAACCCAAACCGGCCAAAAGGGCACGGACGTCTTTCACTGCGGAACAGCTACAGGTAACAAAAGCAAGATTCTATTACCACTATTAAAGGACAAACGTGGAGTGATTGTCACTCCGATAAGAAAACGATCTGGCATGTCATTATGAAAAGTAAAGTCAAGAAATCATCTACTAATTCAACATACGGCCCGGGGGCCACACGCGGCCCGCTTCTCTCTTTACCAAAATCTAATACCGTAATTGGATCGGGAGTCCTGCAATATTTATAATTAGTTTCTAATTTAAAATTTATTTATTTGTAATAATATGTTTAGTAATATTTATAAATTATTTTGGTTTCAGCAACAGGTGGAATTGTTTCCAGAAATGTTTTAGCTATAATTTCCTCCACATGGTACAGTCAGTATTGCAAATTTGCAGTTGATTAGTGTTATCATTGAAATATTATTTTCCAACATGGATGTTTTGCGTATTATGGAATTGTTTCTTAGTGCTGCTGCAAATGTCTGTGCAGATCATGCAGGCCCAGTTTGCCCAGGACAACAACCCAGATGCTCAAACGTTACAAAAACTAGCCGACATGACGGGTCTCAGCAGGCGGGTTATACAGGTGAGTACATATCCTGTGATGGTGAAATAGAAAAACACTGTCACGGTCATCGGTAGCATTCCCCGTTTGTTCAATATGCGCTTGCATCACTCTTCATAGGTGTGGTTTCAAAACTGCAGAGCAAGACACAAAAAGCACACGCCCCAGCACAGCGGGGGGCCTCAGGGTCACCCCCAGTCCAGGATACCCTCATCTTTGCCCGATGACCTTCACTACTCCCCCTTCGGCAGCCCAGACCGGGCGCGCATGGTCGCCCTACATGGATACATCGACAGTGCGTCTTTTGGCTTCTCATGTAAATTCATCATAGAGAATGCACAAATATAAATATAAAACAAAATAATTTATATTCACTTGACTGTTGAATATCACGTGACTTGAAGTTAGAGTTATGAATAAAATAAATAATGGAATTATTACAATTATGGTGAAATATAATTTCAAAATAAAATACTGTGGACTCTAACCACATTCAAAATAAAATAATTACAGCAATAGAAAAACTCATCACTTTGCATTTGCACCTAATATGATTATATTTCAATTACATAATAATTTAAATAAAGCATACATTATTTTGACAATGATAAAAATCATAATACCACATAGTACTTGACTTCTTGCAGAAATAACAAATGTATTAATACAAAGAATTAATAATTAATATAATAATAATAATAATGAAATATATTTACAAAATAATTGTATTGAATAACACTGAAGACATATTATCATGAATGCAAATACTTATGAGAAAAACGGTATAAACTAAACACAGTTATATAGATATATAAATAAACACCTGTTTCTTTGCATGCTTAATATACACAATGTGTGTATGTATGTTTCAGGTCACCCTTTCTCCGTGTTGACCTCGCAGAATCTTCCCCATCAGGCCATGTCGCTGCCCCAGCTGCCCCTCAGCCGCTAGCCCACCGCTACCACCCCGACCTTTCTGGACCCCTGCAAACCCCACTGCCCTGACCCTTGACCTCCAATCACTGATGCCCGCGTGGCAACCATGAGGTCGAGCGGGAGTCGGCTCGGCTGAGCGAGAGAATATTCCGCCTCCTCGTATATGATGTCATTGATCACACGCGCATCGTACAAGTGGAATCGTTTTGACTCGGGAGGAGTTTTGGAAGCGTGGAAGTGACTCAAGCAGAAGGACTGAAGCCTCTGGAGGTCTCCAAACGAATGAAGCGGGTGGGAGGGGGGATTTGACACAGTGGTGAGCTCAAACTGTGGTCAGCAAGACCTTGGAAGTCCACCAAAATGAAATTTACTCATCATCCATAATGACCCGCGGCAACAAAACCTCGTTGTCTCGCAAGGCGTCATTTCCAATTGCCGATTATGTCAATTGGATTCAATGGCTTAAAATGAAGGATGACCGCAAAGCACAAAGTCGGGGTATTTTGTCAATTTCAGGTTTCTATAAACAGACTGCATACTGGTCAAAGTAATCATTCCTTAAAGAAAAGAAAGGAAATAAAATAATGCCTGTCTTTGCTTGGAGTGGAACAGTATTGGTACAAAAATGGAACCTACTAGTAAGATGTGACTTTTTGTGAGTGCGTGCGTGTGTGTGTGTGTGTGTGTGTTGGGGAAGGTCTGCGCATCATGTACTTAAATCCCAAGGCCATCGTGTAAAGAAGCAGATTCAACGTGAACCTCAACGTCCTTGTATTTATTGAGATGGAAAAAAAATCCCTGTAAAGCACTTTTGTTTGGTTTTTGTAAAATAAAATGAAAAAAACAACAACAACAATGAATCGAAAACAAAAGTTTATTTGATAGACTGTGCATCATCGATGTTTTGTGTAAACACACGCAATAAAACAGAATGTGATGACTTGGGTGGTCATTCTCTATGACTAATATGATTAGCATCATGTCTGTCTGCGATGCTGGCAGATTGCGAAACATCGGATACGTAACCAATTCAGGACCACGTTTTAATAATATAAATAAAATGACCTGTTCAGATCATCATCTGATACAGGCAAAAAAAAAAAAAATCTAGATTGCATTTGCTTGAAGTGTGAACCTAATAGCCTAATACTGTAGCAATCACAGCTACACTACAAGCCAATGGTGTCAAACTCAAGGCCCGGGGGCCAGACAGGGCCCGCCACATCAAATTATGTGGCCCGCAAAGACAAATTGTGCATCAAATTTGTGTCATTACTAGAATTGCAAATTGTCTTCACTTTTAATATCTTTTTTTTTTCAATCTTTGATCAGTTTTTACTCGTCTGATTTGAAAACGAGTTATTTGTCAGTTTATTTTGTAGCTTTTACTCTATATAATCTGAGGGGCTTATACATTTATTTGGGGTGACAGACATGATGGCCCTCCGAAAGAAGCTATGACTACAATGCGGCCGGCCAAAAAAATTAGTTTG
Organism: Syngnathus typhle; assembly: GCF_033458585.1. Lineage (NCBI taxonomy): Eukaryota > Metazoa > Chordata > Actinopteri > Syngnathiformes > Syngnathidae > Syngnathus > Syngnathus typhle. The sequence goes on from NC_083749.1 coordinate 5,785,795, forward strand.
ACACTCCCGCTATAAGCTAACGTTAGTATGTTTACTTGTTACTGCATTTAATAGTATTTTGGGGTACGAAAGGATGATTAGCTTCCATTTTATTTATTCTCATATTTTTGAAAGTCTAGGTTTAAAGATACAAAATAATTTGATGTATTTTATAGAAATTTTAATAGTTTTTCTGCATCCATTGCAGGGCGCTAGTGAGACACACCTGTCACCTATTCCCAGTCAGCAGCTATTTAAGGGCAGTTGCAGCGATGTGATGGTGCTGAATGATTGATTCTATGCATCTCATGGTTTTTCTGAGTATTTTCCAAATTGGATCAAGTCCGCTCCGGGATTCTGTTACCTGGCCTTACAAACAAGTAGCAGGTACTAGAACCTAATAAATTGCTTGGCAAGTGTAATGATAACACCTAAACTTGATCAGTTTTCCATTCAATGTATTATTTATTGAACTGAGGGTCCCCAAAAATAAAAGTGCTTTACTATTGCAAAGTATTATGTAGCAACAATTGACTCGGCTTCATTCAGGTCCACACAGGAAGCCTCTTCTTGGAAGAAGTCGGAAATCGTATCGTCTGCCACTCGACAGGTTCGTAATATCCACTCATGTTCCGAGTCATCTGTTTAAAAACAAGAAATACATTTGATAATAAATTTATAAAATATAGAATTTATTTTAAATGTAGACTTGAGTTATAATATTCCTGGGGATATTTTGGCACATGATTGCTATCTTTGACTATTACTATAAAAAAAAAAAGTTCTTTAATGTGGTCTATATATATTGCAAAGTTTCCCATATAGCGAGTAGATCTGGAATGTATCCCCCACAATTTCACTGTACATCAAATTAGGCTCGACGGGGGGGCCCCCTGGAAAATGTCTTCCGCTTGACCGCCATTTAAAAATCTATCGGTCTGTAAACGGAATCGTAATCGCGCCCAGCATGAAAGGAGACATAATAGCGACTGAGCCGGCAAATTAAAAACGCAGGTCACATTGTGCGTAAAAGGCAGCTTGAGCAGTGAAGTGCCATTCACATGGCTAGTAAATTTTGTCAAATCAAGATAAGCCTCACAATTAGGAGAAAATAACTTCTCACAGCCACTTCAGACACCCATAAACAATAAGCCTTGACAAAATGGCCGGCCCCTTCTTTTTCCCCCTTTTTTTGTCTTCTGCCAAAGAAGGACTGCCAGAAGAGCAGAAAATGCCGCAGTTCGCCAATTGTTACGAGTGAAATGTGAAGCTAATTGCAGGGGAAGTCACCCTTCTCTGGAGCGCGCGCAGCTGCATGCACTTGAGCGCCGTGCAGGCCTCACCCCGAAAGGTTGGAGCACGCGTGGGGCTTGGGGGTGCTCCATTGTGCCGGGCAAGGGAGGGGTACAGGTCCCGTTTGCCGACTGATTGTGTGTAATTTGGCAGCGACGGGCGTCAACGCTAACAGCCACTTGAAGCACAAAACTCCCCCAATCTTCTTCCTACCTGATCAGGAGGTGGGGGGCGGGGGTGGGCGGGGGGCTTTGGTCAATTGAACTTATCAGCAGCTGCAAACATTTTCCATCCGTATTTGTGGTTGTAAAATGTAATCATGGTGGACTACATGTACCTCGTCACCGGGTCAAGAGGAGACCCCCTAAAACCTGCATTAATGATGATTAGATTGACCCCTATTCACGTCTTCCGAGTAATAGCGCCCTCTTCGGATTGGATAGCGGCAATTTAAATTGACTTAAATCGAGCACACAGGTGGCTGGTGAATATTCACATTTTGCCGATTTACATAATCCGATGAAATTTCGACGATCGAATAAAATATATATGTACTGGATTTACAATAAATGGAGACGTCTGCGTTTGAAGTCTTCAAATCGTATCGTGAAAACAAAATGTCAACACATGGAATGAAACGATACATGTGTAAGTCATCAGTGCCCAATTCACTTCGATGATAATATCACACAACAAAACAGCATCTGGTTTGATACACATCTTAAAAATGATCATCCATGCGCAACCGCTCTTTGGATGAGACCCAAATGGTGTTTTATGTTCGCAGATGTTACAGTACACGCAGCCAGCGTTTCAAATATTCCACTTCTCCAGGCCCAGGTTGATGTTATCTGTCCGCGGAACACCTCAGCCTGACTCGGACAAAGGGAGGGCCCTGTGGTTAAGTCACTAGAGGTGTTTTTGTTGGCACTGGAATGTTTTTCACAGTGGGGGCCTTTCGAAGGGAAGTGCTTATCCCAGAAACAGGAAAGTGCGCCAAACAATATGGTAGCCCCCCAGATGCCGCCTGCTAGCTTGCCCAAAAAGATTTCTGTTTACAAATTAGCCTACACAAACTGTAATTAATTCCATCACTAAAAAAAAAAAAAAGAAAAAATCAACATGGCAGTTCATAATTTGGCTCTGGAGAATTTTGAGGTCAAGTTACTGCTGTCACCTGTTTTGTTGGGGTCCAGAATTAAAATCTTCACTGAGACCCATCAGCTGGCATCAAATATATTTCTGCTTCTTCTTGAGAAAATGTTTTGGTGGTTCAGAAAATAGTGTGACTTTCTCCCACCTCAGTCAAGCATACAGTACGTGCGGTCTCCTGTGAGCGTCCAAAAATAACCCATGACCTCTAGGGGAATATTAGCCGAGGATCCTATTGTTCTGCATCCTGGCACCGTGCCAGGTAGGAATGTTTGCCCATCTTACCCATCAAGTGTAACTAAAAGAGGCAGAGTGAAGTTAAGCCGGATCTATCATCAAGTTGCATCTTGTCCTACATGCGGCCGTTAGAAGAGCAACATGCACCCACTCCTTCCTTTTTCCTTAAGATGTGCCCTGCTCTGGATTAGGGGGTTTTTCTTTCCCCGTGTCCCATCATCATTGCATCCTGGACGGGAAGCCATGAGGCAATAAATCCTGAGTTTACACGTGTGTTGACAAATGCCCCTACACTTCCTTGGCTTGGAAAAGAAATCCATACAGGATATAGGAGCATTTAAAAAAAAAAGAAAAAAAAACACACACGTACTCTTGGAAATTTTGTTCTGATTTTTTTTTTTTTTTAGATTTATCAATTTGAAAAAACTAAAACAACTTCATCTATTATAATCAGCTCGGTATCAGCCGATCTCGTGAAATATCGGTATCAGAATCGGTGGTTGAAATCGTAATGAAAACATCCTTAGTTGACACGATTATCAAAATGTTAAAAATCATTAAGCAGTATGTGAATGACATTTTTATCTCACCGGCCTCCCTGAGGAAAGTCCCATCATAGGACGTGATAGTTCTCGTAGCGGCGTCATAAAAACCATCTCCACAATCATAACAGCCTTCAGGAATTTCACGTGGGGGGTGCAGATCAGTAAGCTGGGATTCACCTTCATGAAAAAATAGAAATGACAAACATGACATCACTCAATCTTAAAGGTGACGTCTTAAAGGTCAAATGTCAACCTGCTGGTCGAAGGCCATTGCATCTCTCGGTGTAGAAGCGTCTGTCGTTGCCATCGCAGTAATCCCATTCCTTCTCTTGGTACGGCAGCCCGTCAGCAAAGGTGAATGATCCCTTTTTTTTTTTTTTTTAAGAAATCACAGTGGAAGACAATGTTTGTGCAAATAATGCAATTTGATCAAATTATTCAACATGTGGAATAATAGTTACCACATTGTTTGGGCCAACCCAAAAATGTTACACGTGAGACCCTGGGGGTTACGTGCTAAATGTCTTCTTCTTTTTTTTTTTCTTGTTCTTAGAGGCCGAGATGGATATTCCAATCTAATGGAAGACAATGGGATTTGCCTTCTGGTAAACAATTGATGTCTACAGTATGTGTGTGCGTGTGTTTGTATAGACAAAAGCTCATAAGAGAAAAAAAAGAAATAAATTGTTGGGGAATGTTGTTTATTAGAAACAGCTTCTTTGCTTAGTACCCAATCACAAAAATTCCATAACATTTGTCTCTACATGGAAAACAAATGAGACTGTTTCAATCGATGGCATTCATTTGTACCCAATCCAAGATAAATCTGACATTATTATTTTTTTTATATTAAGGTTGTTCTTTTCAAAAAGCTCTTGCATTATTCATCCCAGATTTAATGTTTGGTCTTAGCGTAGTTGCATTAATGCAGGGAAGTCTTGGCTGTATTTAGTCACGGTTCAACGTGACTATCATTTGAAGTGACCCTCATCTGAATTGATGATAATAATTGCAATTGATTGCTGCTGTAAATGCACGTGAGCAAGACAGAATACACCTTTTTCAAGTACGGCGTAGAGAAACGTAATAGCCGCTACAAGAATGAGTGATTGCAATAACGTGTAGCAGATGTAATTGGAAGTGTAACTGATGTGAAGATGTGTGCAGACAAACACACACACAAAAAAGAAAACCCACCTGCGTGGCAATGCCGTTCTCCCAGGAGGCCTCGTATTTGCTTCCATTTGGAAAGTGGAGCACCCCTGCACCATGGAACATCCCATCTTTCATCTCCCCGATGTACTTGGTCTCAGATGGGAAGGTGTACTCCCCTTCTCCTTCCATCCTGATGACACAATAGACCACCATGTCAACATTCATATAGTCTGCATATACATCTACAAATCTGAATTATTCAAATATACACAAATACTGAAAATTATTACGACACTTGGTATATTAATTTAAAATACGGCTTTCACACATCAATCAGTGTTAATGAAACTGATTAAATTAAAGTAGCTTACCTGCCATTTAGAGTAGGCCCTTTATAACTGCTTCCAGTGAGCTCCATTTTTATTTCTTAATTTACTTTCAATGACGAGTCCCCCCCTTCTGCCCCCCCCAAACAGACAAAAATATTGTTGCAATAACGTGCAAGAAACGTTCAATAGTTTTAAAGAGTGACATTATCTGAGTGTACCGTTACCATGGTAACACGTTGTCTGGGGTGGTGGCATTTTTCTCTCACTGAAATTTAAATTATTATTACTGAAACATTGTAACGAATAAAATGCCTTAAAATATCCCAAGTTAGATAAAAAAAAACATAGAAAAACATTTTTAAACTGGATCCCTGTGCGCATGCGTGTTGTGGTGTCCATGTCGCTCGTCATGACGTCATCCACACGCCCCGAGTTGACAGAAGCGAAAACTGACCTTCTCGGCGGCCTCGTCGCTCGTCCTGAGCAAGACGAGGAGACCTTCAAAGTTTTGTCCGACTCGTTGGTTCCTCTGCGTGGTTTGTTACACACGCATGCAGTCATGCCGGTGGAAATCCCCAGTTTGCAGGAGCTGAAGGTGGACGAGGTAAGCAGCCGTTTGAATGGAAAGTTTTCCCCATTTAAGCTAGCTGTGTTAGCTCTCCCGCTAATACCTCTCACTTGTACTTTATTAGAATATATTTACTGTAAGAAATTTTGTCTTACTTATTTGTCATCAGCCGTAGGACGTTAAGAGAAAATTATATTGCAGTTACCAAGTTGCACGTAAACAGCACAACAGTAAGAAGTTAGAATTATCTCCAGCTTGCAATATCTGTTTTATTATGTCTGCTATGTTTCTAATTTCTGTCAATCACAACAACCTAATATGACACGTTTGAACCTTGAAAGTTAAGCGCGGACCTCGTTTACTGTACTAAAAGCTTCAACAGAGATAATGTTTCAATAATATTGCAATGCTTATCAGAAAATAAATACAATATGGTTAGCTGGTGTATTAGGACAGCACGGTGGCGAAGTGGTTTGTACATATGTCTCACAATTATGGGGTTCGACTTGTCTACTGCCTCCCCATACTAGTGTGGGTTTTCCCAAATCTCCTCCAACGTTCTGAAATATATACACGTTAGATTAATTGCATTATTAAATGAGCATATTGGGAATAGTTGTTTGCCAATATGGAGTAAATGTAAATGCGTTTATTGATTGTCCTTCATTTCTGTACGTCCAGATCAATGTGTCATCTGCGGTGCTGAAGGCGGCCGCTCATCACTATGGCTCGGAATGTGACAAACCCAACAAGGAGTTCATGCTCTGCCGCTGGGAGGAGAAAGACCCTCGCAAGTGTCTCGAAGAAGGGAGGAAAGTCAACGAGTGTGCCCTTAACTTCTTCAGGTACAACATGACCGTACTACTAAATTCAAGTCTTACATTTTTGATTAAAATCTAGCCACCTTGGCAGATCTAAATTTAAAAAGCTTTACGAGAGTTGTCATTGTGCCCGTCAGGCAAATCAAGGGGAACTGCGCAGAGTCGTTCACCGAGTACTGGACCTGTCTAGACTATTCCAATTTGGCCGAGCTGCGTTATTGCCGCAAGCAACAGGAATCCTTCGACAACTGCGTCCTTGACAAACTGGGCTGGGAGAGACCCGAGCTGGGAGATCTGTCGAAGGTGAGCCTCGTTAGCCGGCGCTTCCGTTTGATAGCTGCCGTTCTTCGTGTTGATTAGAGGAGCCTCTGATTGCATCTACCTAACTGTACATTTCACAAATCAAGCTTTTTGTTCCCGCTCCACTCCAACTTTCCCTTGTCAGTCAAAGCTATTGTTCGCAACTCTTTAGAGTTGAGGTGGAAAATGGCAGCTAACTTGTGATCACCGCGACGCTCCTGCCTCGCCTTCAGCAGTTGCTCAGCAACTTGACAGGAAAAACAAAACAAATCGTCTGTCAAGGTAGTGAGAAAAAACACTTTTCATTTGCCATCTCGAGTAGCTGTTTATAAGAACTCCAACTGCTTTGATTGCTAAGAAAGGCTCAGGTATATTTCAACTAAGGTGATTATTATCAAATACAAATATTAAATAAAAGCACCGTAGAAAGTATTAAGTTCAAATGCATTCCATGTTTTTAACCATTTTTTTTCTAAGTATTCTGGTACTTTAAATCATGTGCCTGCTTTATTTTCTAGGTGACCAAGGTTTCCACTTCGAGGCCCCTGCCTGAGAACCCCTATCACTCTCGTCCGCGCCCCGAGCCCAACCCGACCATCGAGGGTAAACTCGAGCCTTCCAAATACGGCAGCAGGTTGTTCTTTTGGACCTGGTGAGGTCACGGGCTCTGTCCAAAAGCAGCCAAAATGGTCAAATGTGCCCATAGCAGCTGTTTGATGTTGTTTGAGTCTAAAAGTTGCTTTTGCACAGAGCTTTAGCTGGCTTCATCAAATATATTTTGATGAAAGGAAGGCTGTGTGATTCATACAGCTTTCCTGTCTACTTCTGTAAATGTCACACGTCAACATGGTTGTCACATAATAAAGAAATAAATTAAGACGATTTTTATGTCTTTTTGTCTCAAAGCGGCGCTCGCGCGTCACCGCTCATGCACATCTGCGCTTTGTCCGAGCGTGTGCTGTCAGCCTGATTGAAGGTTCGGGTTGAAGGTCGAGAGAAAAGGCGACTACCTGCAGCCGCAGCGAGCTGCTTCTGCTTCCTTCTTTTCTCCCAGCTCACTTCCTGATCCCTGACCCGGACGGGACGGAGTGTAAAAAGAAGCACTTAGGAGATGCGCGGAAAGCGTGCCTGTGTCACGAGCTCACGTGCGCAGAGCCCACGAGTACGCCATGACCTCCAAATGAGACGGGAAGAGAAGCCAACCGAAAGCCTCGCTGACCCCACAAACAGATGTGTGAGCAAAACAGGATTTTTTATTTATTTATTCCTCTTCTATCCAAGTTTCATTTGCGAGGGAGGTCTTTTTGTAAGCTAGTAGTCATCAGTCAGGTTAAGTTTTTAACCTTGCTGTGGTCTTGATTTCTACAGGGAGCTCCAATTGGCAGCTCAACACACAAGACTTACAGGTGTTAACTTGGAAATGTCTCTTATAAGCACACTGTTCAAGGCTCAGCAGTAAGATAGTCCTGACATCATCAAAATAAACACTAAAAGCGTGTTGCTTAGTAAATATTGAGCTAAAGGATTCCCGGTTGACCTCTGCTGCATTTGCAAATAATTTCTAACGATTGCTACCACTTCAATTGGTTATCATGCCTATCCCCAATTTTGGGGCATTTGACTTAACGCTTGCATGTGACCGATGAAGAAATCCCCCTCCAAGGTGTGGTCTGGATCAACGACGTGCACGGGAAATGTCTGACAACCTCTTTTGACCTGAAAAGAGACGGAGAAAGGGGAGGAGGGAAGCTTGAATCGAAAGAGGGAAGGAGGTGTGGATAGAGGGAGGCAGAAAGGGGTAAGGGGGGGGGGCGATGAGATGCTGTAGAAGCAAGGTGGGGGATGACTTGAAAGCACGGGGAGGGAGAGGTGGGGATGTTCGGAGCCCCCGGGGCTCGTGGCAGGGCCTCGCCTCCATGCGACTCTCAGGAAGCGGCGGGTCATCGTTGTTTGACACGCCAGCGCCACAGGAAACGTGCTCTGGCACAGGAAAGAAATACAATACGGGGCTTTCACAAAGCAACAGCCCGCCTGGGAGCTGGACACGCTAAAATACTCAAACAACCCGGCCGCTTTGGAACACGCCTGTCGTTATACCCCATGTGTGGTGTCGCAGTGGACGCAAGGGTGGCAGATGTCTACTTTTTCCGCAAATGGACGGAGAGTCATCTTTGGTTAAGAGCCCCCAGTGAGGGTACACTTGAGATGGACCCCAAAATGGAGGCGTGTTTTATCTGTTTACACTCCTTGCCATTTCACCTTGTGGAGTGCTACTTTCATGTCCCCCCTCCTTTGCACTTGGCTTTGAACCGTCATGCAGGTTGTTGCTTTATGTGGCAAAACATCCACTGGCCACAAGTGCCATGACCCCCCCCCCACTTGTGTGGAGAAGAAAAGAGGATAGCTCAAATGTAGGTTCTATTTCTGCATTTTTCCAATCTGTTAAAGGAACCATATCATGCTCAGAAATTGTGTTAGCTGGGAGATGTTTCACATCTGCAATGTCCAACTGACCATCTATGGGACAAATTGTTTGAAAGAACGAACCCAGGTTATTTTAAATCTCATTTGTCTTTCACGGCGTATCGGCCGAATATGAACTCGGCATTTTGAGCAGTGATCAACTTCTCATTTCACTTTCAGGGGGTGCGTTTGTTTTGTATCAAAAGTATACAAGCAATGTGTGACGTTGATACCTGATCCCAACCAATTTGAGGTAAGTGAGGTCAAAAGTCTAACGGGGTGGGTTCGCACTACTTTTGGCACTTTTCTTCCTGTTCAACTGATTTTCTTTGTACTTGCAGGGATTAGTGTTGTATATCAAAGCAAGAAGCCTATCCGTGTTTGACCACATGTTCCAACCAAATGGTAAGTAGCTTCATGCTCCTTTTAGGGATTAGCGTTCTATGAATATTAAAGAAGAAGTCAAGCATAAAATTTATTTTACAATAATATGTTTTTTGACCCCACTTGTCTAAACACGGTATTCTGATTAATAAATTAAAATGAATTAGGCAGCAAAATCCACCCATTTTTTTTTTTTTTCCATCTTAAGGGGGTGGCCATTTTGCCACTTGCTGATGACATCACAGTTGCCCAGGTAAGGACCAATCTCAGCTCTGTCACATGACCAAATTTAGAAAATAAGCGCTGCTTCTTGCCATTCTACAATTTAGCATTTTGGGAAATCGACTTTTTCTACTCAAACATGACAGCTGGCTGCGTTTTGAAATACATTTGAGTGGCGCACAATCTGCCACTCCCGCTCTCAAAGGGCATCAGAGTGAATTTCCCAACGCGCCCAGAGTAACGACCGCCACTCGTGTTTTGCATTCCAGGCGGACATGCTTGGCAGACGCTCTATCCCCGCTACAGTTTCGCCAAACACCTTTGAATGCCTCGCTTAAGAAAACACCAAGCCCACTTCGGTTTGGTTGGTCGGCCGGTCAAAAACAAGACGCAACAGGAGGGCGATCGTTTTGCGGCTCGGTCACGCGTTAATGGAGGCTTCACATACAGTTTTGCTGTCAAGATGGCCTAGAAGCGATTTTCTACGAGGCGCCGCTAACTCTCCCACGTGTTTATTTCACGTGTAAAAATAAAACTTTCAGCCATTTTTTTTTTCTTGCGGGGCGTTGCGTGTTTATTTTGTGGTATCGTAGCAAAGTGGACTAATGTGAAGTATGTGATGAAATGAAACGACACACGGCTTAACACTCAAGATGTTGCGGTTTGGGAACTTGCCTTGTGCGTGTGTGTGTGCGTGTTCATACATGTGTGTGTGTGATGCATATAAAAGCGCAGCCTTAAGTGTTTACATGTTTGTGTGTTTGTACATATCATGTAGGGACAAGGCCGTTTCATGCACGTATGTTGCCGCAGCTCCTCGAGGGCCGGCGTGTGTTTACGTTGGCTCCAGTCCAGACCTTCATCGCTTCTCTGCTGATAGCTCCATTTCTCCATCCCTTCTGTCCCTCCGGCTATTTACGAGTCTACCGCAGACTCACTTTCCTTGCGTGCCAACATTGCCCCCCCCCCCCCCTTTTCTTTTTCTCCTCTCCCGCTGTAAGTCAGAGCCAATATGCCTTCACCTTGTCATCCCCTTTGCTTTATCTAACTGTTTCGGCGGTCTCGGGGGCCAAACAGACCTTACCCAGCTGCACCGTGTGCACGTTCAACCTCTAGTCATTTTTTCCTTCGTTTCATTTTTTTGGTTGTTTATACACGTCGGCCTTCTTGTCAGGGAAATGATACAGAATGGTTTTTTTTCTGTGAGGTAGTGTGCACAACACTCTGAGCTATAAAACAGGACCTCTCTTGATAGATCTAGATTGTTTTGTGACATCACCAGAAGGATGCAAGATTAATTCATCCAAGCGGGTTTTGCTAATCCCTCAATTCTCTATTACATTGATGGATCTAGATGTCAAAAATCCATTTTAGTTGGGCTGGCGTTGAAAAGTTCTCATTGAGGTCTCATATTGATAATCCTGTAGTTAAATTTGAATATTTTTTTCTCGAAAGCGTGTTTTTTTAAAAAACACGTTTTGATGTATCTCTCTTGTGTTTCACTTAAGTGGCCCCCACACACATTTCCCACACAAAAATAAGTATCTAAATGTCTGCTTAAGTATTATAGTTGGTCAACTATTGGTTTCCCAGTCTTTTTGTAAAAACAAAGTCTGCTGGCAGTCAGCAGCGTAGCTTTGCACACAACTTGCTTTTTTGTTTCCAAACTGTCCGTTCCCATCATGTCACTGGAGCTACTTTCTGAAAATCAGTCCTGACTCAAATCCACATAGGAGTCACTTTGCCCTTTTCAATTCCCATTAAGCCTCAGCTGACAATATTACAGCATCCAAGCTAATATTGACCGAAGGATACGATCCTATGGACCAAACACACAGGACAAAATATTGCCAGTTGTTGGTAGCCGAGCAGAGTTGACTCGTTCCCATGGTGGGGAGCTGATGCGCTGCTAATGCTGTTGTGCTTGTGGTTTCTTCAAGGTATACTTGAGCATTCCTCGGCCGCGGACTCATGTAAACAGTGCTAGTTAGGGAGGACACACGGCGGCTCAGGCTACACACTCCTCTGGGCGGCTCCTATCTGACGGAGCGCTCGCCGAGTTTTGGGTTTCCTATGCATGTCAAGGTATATTAGCTGCTTCCTAGCGTCGGCTGACTCAGTGGGGCCCGGCGGGCTATCGGTCGTAGCGAGTTTCCTGCCCCGTGGAAGTCTTCTTTCCTTCCCTCCGTACCCCTCCTTGTCCTTGGATGACGCACATAAAGCTGACTCCTGGCTGTCATTACCCAGTTCCGAAAATATTAGAGTGCCATGTTTTGTTTCCCCTATCGGTATTATTTATATGCATATTAAATTGCAGTACCTGTGAGTTATAGAATTTGCAAACATTTTTTATTCGGCTTAGAGACTGGAAATGGTGGAAATGATGAGGCACTGGCTGGGATTCGAACTGGCACCCTTTGCGGGTAAGGCAATACCATGTAATGGTACGCTACTGGTGTAATTTGTTTGATTGCGAAATTTGCTTCAAAATATTATGCAGGATTTTTTTTTTCTTTTTTACATCTGTTGGACGCACAAAATAAAATAGTTTGTTAGTTAATTTCAGTTTTTTTTTTTTTTTACACTACACACAATTTTGCTTTTGTGTGTTTCTGTAGGCCAGTAATATTAATCTTGTGGTTCGTTTTACGAGAATATATTTTGGGGAATTTTAATCACGTGTTCCTCGCATTTGCGACATGCACGCATTGGGCCAGAGATAGTCTCGTCCCACCCCGACTATAAACGCAACATTTCCACGTTTACGTTGTGCCTTAGTGTCGTCCACTTCACAAGCCCGTTGCTTACTTGTGCATGGAGGCAGCTTGTGAGTCAAAACCAACTTTTTGCTGAAGAAAAATAAACTGTCAGGGATTTTTCCTGAGAGGAAACCTTTAGTTTACTATATGACATGTTGCTTAATAGTGCTAAAGTGTTCAGCGTTCTTTAAATAAACAATGTGGACTTTTGCGTAGTGGGGGCATGAAAAAATGCAGGAGCCTCGCTGCCCCCACCTCTCACACATGTCAGCAATTTGGCTGCCTTGTGTATTTTGGAAGTCGGGGTGGGGAGGGGGGGAAGGAACATTTCAAAGTAAACGAAAGAAGGAAAGTCTTATCCGCCTGGCAGCTGCGCTCAGGACCAAAATTGCTTTCAGCTGATGCGCTGCATCTCAAACTTGCTTGGGTAATGTCAAGTGATGCATTGCAATGCTGAGAAAACAACACAGACAAAAAAATAAATAGGAGGGAGCAGAAATGAACAGAAAGTCACACGGAAAAACGCAGATGAGTTATTGCTATACGACGAGCTGTATTGATGATCGATCATTTTTAATGTGCACTTACTGAGCCGTGTTGATGAAAGTTATGTTGCGTCACGCTGGTGTAACGAGTGACAAATTTAAATTCAGAACAGCAGAACATTTAAATTACAGAACTTGTGTGCCCACCATGCCAATATTTATACGCTGGAGAAAAAAAAAAAATAATTAATATAATAAATAAAATGAATAAATAGATATATATATATATATAAACGGTAAAATATTTGTGTTTGCATATCTGAATATTATACTAATAAATGTGGTAATCATCTTTCAGTTTTAACTCAATGAAATTTTTTTTATTTTGTAGCCTTAACTGTCCAATAGTTACGACACCTACTTCTTCTTTTTTTGCTGTATAATAAAATCACATGCAGTGCCAGTCTATTTATAGTCTCTATGTTTTTCCTTAGTGTGAGGTATTAAGTCACTCTACACTGATCTCCTCCCTGCAGCCCGTTTACAGGGATAACCCTCCTCACCATCGTGAGATTTTTGAGGAGGGTTACCCCCCCCCTACTTTTCGCCGTCGTCAATTCACGACGCAATAGACTTCCCTGCCTGTGTTTACTGCTCGGGCCGTGCGAGCAGGCCCCAGAGCCCAAAGGCGAGTCATGTTCTCAAGGAAAGAGCAACTCTCCACAGGGCCCGATATCAAAATAGTTTAAAATGTGAATTGCTTGATAGTTCCCAGTGAGCGCGGCTCCCCCTGGCCAAACACTTCCAGATCGCCCCTGCTAGCGGAAAGTAAACAGAGCCGCGAGAGAGCAGCGACATAACCTGCGTGTTTGACTTTTTAGCACCACGCAGCACGGCTACATGGCTCGCAGACGCCCGAGCTCAGCCAAGGTTCCACAAAACACGATTCCCATGCAGTTTATAAAGTATCCTCTGCTTATATTCAAACATAACGCAGAACAGCAGCAGATATTTTTCTTAAGGGATAATCGAAAAGGAAAAAACATCGTATTGCATCCAAAACTGAAAAGCTATAATCAGAAAACAGCAGTTTTTTTCCATGTCTATTGTCGTTTTTCTTGCGGTTTTTGCTTTAAAAAAAAAAAAAAAAAACTTGTGCGCCATAAACTACTTGGTATTACGTAGCTCAAGAAATAATCAGTGTTGTAGTTGGAAAATACAGATGCACAGGTTATGTAAACTACTATGAAATGTCTGAGTGAAGAATTTGTTAAAATTTTGGTGCAGATCGAAATAACTTGACCTCTCGAATGTGTTTTATTTACACATTTACTTTTGACATAGGAAGATAAATAAAGGCACGATCGCCGACAGTATAGAATAGATATATAAAAGTTAAAAAAAAATGTTTGTAAACTGAATTTTCAGAATCATTTCTTAGTCACATTTGGAGCAGATTTGTTGCACTTTTTATGAAAACAATTATGACAACTAATCTTGTTTCATCTGATAATTATTCATTTTTCCATGAATACTGACAATCACTCCAATTAAGTGTCAAAAATAAATCGAGACTAGACTTTGCTTTTTTTTCTGAGTTTCACAGCAAGAAATTGAAAAAATATTATCAAAAAATAAAAATGCAGAAATAGATACAGTAATACTTTTTGCCTGCCCCTTTTGCACTCATTGCCAATAATGGCGTCCACGAGATCCAATGGGGGCTAACTTTACCGCTTCAGGTTCGGAATGACCTATTAGCCAAATGTGTTTATTCAGTGTTTAGTCACTATTACCCTCAGTCTGATCCCAGAGCTAAAGGGCTAATGGTTGAAAATGTCGCCCTCCCGCCCCCCTACAACTCGACTTCACCGTGAAATAATTGGTCGCATATGAGAGCAACTGGCACGCGTTTCCTCTTGTTTTCCCCAAGAGGTGATATCATGAGCTGGGCTCTTCACCCAGATAGCGTGATTATTTTCCGCCGTTAAAGAAAAGCAGGGATGATGCGTGCGAGGGCCGAGACGTTCCCCCAGCGAGGCGCCGCCATCGGCCGTCGCTGGTTTATTTTCGGCCTTATCGGCAGATAGGGGCCACCGAGGGGAAACCAAGAGTGAAGTCTTCAGTCTGTTTCACAACTTTTTAAATGCTCTGTCATTAAATCAGCAGGAAATTGTCCCTCATCAAAAAGGACTTGAGATGACATTTCAGCTGCAAGCGATATTTTTCCCTACTTAACATAACGGAGGATTTCCTTTTTACATTTTTATCCATTCATCAACTTAAATATAACACCTGCTATGCCCATAACAATCAGATTTTTTTTTTTTTTAAATCAGACATATTAGACCCCTTTCAACGTTTCGTGTTGTTGCCAGATCTGTACTCATTTAATTTGCAAATTTAAAAATAACTTGAAAGTGTAAATAGATTTAATACATATTTTTTAAATAAAAACTGGAGGGCTAATCACTTTTGTTGCAACATACCTGTAACATTTTACCATCTATTTGATGCTGCATGTGTACAATTTCTGATGATTCGTGAGGTCATGTAACAGAACCCCAAGAGCTTGGTTTGCATGGCGTACATCGTGTGTATGCGATTGTGTGTGTGTGTCCTGTATGAGTTACATTTACCTAAACTGCCGTTCTTTCTCTTTTTCCTGCTTCATTTTGACAAATTTGAGTTTCCAGGAAGCCTCTGAGGTCACAAGCAGCATCTGTTGCTACTTAGGCACACGCACACACACACACACACACACACACACACGGATGCCTGATACACACACGCTAAAGAACTCAGGGCCAATCAGACATGAAAGCAATGTTTAAAGTTCCCAAAGTGACTCTAAAGAAGACTCCAGGTTAGATCTCGTGGATTAATATGGAAGGTTATGGGTGTGTGTGTGTTGCTATGTATCATGTCAAAACCTAAAGGTAAGCAAAGCTGCATTCAAGTTTGCTAGATTCAATCAATTGCGCTAACAGTATAGCGAATGAAGTGCTGCTTCTACCGGGGAAAACTGTTTGATTCTCTTTGTGGGTGCTTGGTTGTACCTTATATCGGTGAATTGCTTTGAAATTTTGCGGCGCGTTCACAAACTCACGGTGTAATCGTTTTAATTATGCAGTCAGTGGTGGGCCGAGCAGGTGTCGTGTTGCGGCACCCACCGGAGATGTTAAGACGTTCGAACGCTGACGGCCTGGCCCGGCCCGTGTTAACAGGACAGATGCATTGGAGGAGAGTGGACCACCCTAACGCGGCTTCCCCCTTGGACAAAACTCAACCAGATGTTTAATGAAGGCCAGTACATGCGTGACGAGCGTACTGTGCGTAATCATTTTCACCTGCCCCTCGGACGCTAATGGGTGCAGCTCAATGGCGTCCCGACAGGCCGCCTGTCCTCCCTTAACACCTCCCTCCAACAAAGTGACATCACTCCACCCGCTGCGTGTTGCTTTTTGCAAGCAGGGCCATTTTATTAATAAGGCCGAAGAGTCAGAATCAAAATACATCATGCGATATACAGTTAAGAAGAGAAAAACGTCATTGAAAACTCAAAATTGAGTGAAAATTTTGTAAAATGATCTCTGGAAAAATCAGGCCTCATCTCGAGTTTGTTTGATATTTTTGAAAAACCACCGCGCTCAAGGAAAAACAACCAATCAGAAAATGTCAATCATTCCCATCCACCTGTTACATTGAGATTGAGAACCTTTGCTGAAACTATGGTGGAATATCCACCTCCGGTTGTAGAAGAAAAAAAAAAGAATTGGAACAATCTTGAGGCAAAACAAGCAGGCAGCTGAGAGGAACGGACTCGAATTTAGCGATACTATAAACTCCCACATTTCGACTTTGTTTTTACGCCAAGAGCTTTTGCACGCTGGTTTCATTGTTACCTCCTGTATGGCCTCCACCCCTCCCCTCCCTTCCCTTCCCTCCTTACCTTACAGCTGTTGTTTTGGATTAGCCAAATAGCTCCTGTCAGAAGCAGCCATCGCTCTCCTTTGCCACCCACTGAGCTCCACGCTCCCTCTCTTCATCCCTCCCCTTTGCACGTGCACACACGCCATATTAAAGTCCCTGACAGGTGCGTGTCAAGGTGCACCCAGGAATTCACCTCGCTTTCAACCGCTCCTCTCTTGTCTTTTCACAACCGAGCGGATAAAGAGTGGGAAGAAGGGGGGGGGGTCGGTTTTGACAGTTGGTCAGACAGGCTGACAGCGAAAGGTGTTTTGACACGATGATGGCAAGTGTAATAGTGTTATTGCAGTCATCTGGAGAACGGTTGGTGGGAGTCCGGTTGCAGAATCATCAGAGCGCCGTCCTTAATAATTCGACAGAGATCCGTCAGAGTCGTTTTTGTTGTTTCTGCCACGGCAGACGCTCGACTCGCCCGGCGAGGTGGAAAGGTGCCGTGCCGAGGCAATAAAAAGCCTGTCATGAGTGAGAGGAGGAAATGTGCTCATGCGTGGAGAAATGAGCTGTGATTTGAGATCAAGCGCGCCAAGTCAAATGGGAAATTGGGGCATTTCCCCGCTCGGGTATTGACAGGTTCATCCTAAGGTCGAGTTGAGACGTGATTATGGTCATCGGTGACTCGGCTTCGCTCACCTTTTCCATGCTGGAGAAACAAAACCTTATTCAACTTTTCCTCCGAATGTCTTGATAAAACAAATCACGCTGCTTCGCTAATACTCGCCGATGCTCTGCATTGTGTTGCCTTTAATCAGCGTAATTGCACTGCATTTAATAAATCCAGGCTATTATTAGGCAATAGTATTGTGTGCGTTGCTTTGATTACAAGTTCTTTATACGATTGCTTCAGAAATCATGCCCTCAGCGGTCACAACATTAGGTACAGTTCTTCATACAAGGCAGGCACTCAGAGTAAAAAAAAAAAAAAAGCAAGAAAAAGGATCCTATAAAAGCAAACAAATTCAAACCTGATCTGATTATATTTGACACGCATAAGTGTTTGAATGTGTTAAATGCAACCCCCCCCCCCCCCCCCCCCCCTCCTGCTAATCTGCTAAATATGTAATCTGAATTAGATCTGAATGAAATTTGGTTTGGTGTTAACAGTTTATGACCTTGTGTAACACATTCTGTGCAAACTGGGAGGATTTCTATTTTCATTCTTCTCCTTTTATGATCTAAGAGATGTTTATTGACATCATTAATGCCCACCAAACTGAGTGGGGTTGGTAAAACATGGCCAGGAACTTTGCATAACCCCTTTGATTGACACTCTCATAGAAAAACAACGATTGACACATTGGTAATGCAACACCTCTCTGGCAATGTCAATCAAAAACCAGTGCGACTAAATTTACATTCATAGCAACAAAAAGAATCAACTTTTTTGGATTTATGGAAGCTTTGGGCCCACCCGCTTTGTGCAGGTGTCCCAAATATGTCCATTGAGTGTGTATTAGCAAAAATACATTTGCATTCAAAGATGATCATTTTGATGAAAACGTAACGATAGCAACAGATTTGAATCTCAAAGATACAGCAAGATACACGATTACGACCTTCAGGCAAGCTAGCTGTCCGCGAGGTGAAGCTAAGCTAGCTAGGTTAGCTTCACACTTATTTATTATGTTATTTGTTTATTTATTATTTATTCATCACTCTTATTTATTCATTGTTTGTGCCTTCTTGTTTTTATTTTTTTGTGTTGTTTACTTGTATGTACGTATATTGTGTGCTATGTCTTGTCACCGTGGGATAGTGGGAACTTAATTTCGATTTCTTTGTGTGTCTTGGCATGTGAAGAAATTGACAATAAAGCAGACTTTGACTTTAGCCTGCCGTTAACTTGATGTTGCTAATACATTCAATTGAAAATACAATGATAAGACACCATGTTGAGTGTAAACATAATACTATACCATCATAAAAACATGTGTTGATTAATCATAGACATCTATATCTAGACAAAAACTCCACCGCTTCCTGAGAAACAAACAGTGACAGGACAATTGAAACAATACTAGATCATACAATCACAAACTCGTCCTCAGTGAATTCCCCACATCAAGAGTTAAACCGGCAAGCCGCCCATGAAAGTGAGCGACGTGGCGCCACAAAAGACGCAAATCAAATCTGGTGTAATCTTGATGAGACAATAGCTTTGAGTGACAATCGTCTGTCTTGTCCCGCCGGTCTGCGGCCTCCACTTCATGCGGCCGCAGACAAAGTCCCCATTTGGGCTGCGGCGGTGATTGAACATTCATGCCATTATACGCTTTCATTGAGCTTTCTTCATCCAATTCTCCTTCCACAAAGCGCCACCAGTCAATCACCTGCATAAAAACCCGTCTAAATATAGGGTGTGAGACGTGTTACACCACTCGGCGCGGCCACGGCTTGTAATTGAAACTTTTCCCCATTTGCTGTTTTTTTTTTTTTATTCCTCCCCTACATGCTTTGGCTGCCGCCGGGAGATTGGCAGTTCTGAGTGGCCAGCAGATGAAGCGGCAGGCGCACTAATGAATAGAACGCTGATTGCAGGATCCCCGAGATGCAAATTACGGTTCCTGCCACCCCTGACGACCGGCAATTACCGGGCCTCCGCAGCCATCGCCGCCGAAGAGGAGGAGGAGGAGGAGGAGGAGGAGGAGGAGGAGGAGGAGGAGGAGGAGGAAGACGCCTCGTGCATATTCATCACTCGGCGGCCATATTGATCGACAACTTCAGGCAAGAAATGGCTAAATGTAAAAATAATTATAATAATTGGATTCCAAAAGTGTGGCAGGATTTTTTAGATTTATGACACAGGGGTCTTGTATCTTGTTAATTTGGTTTAATTTTTAGACCTACTATTATGCTATAATTTTAAAAAAGTAGGAAAAAAGGCAGAAAAATTAATATTCTGAAAATAATTGTGTTAATTATAAGAGATTAAGATTTTCAATAGAAAAACTCTGGAACCCAGGAATTAATTCCCCAAAAAATCAGCCTTTTTTTTTTTTTTTTTTTTTTTGCATATAAAATATATTACAAACTTTTTAAGATTAAAAACGTATATAATTTTAAATTAAATCGCAAAATTTCATCATACTAACAGTTGACTCCGAAACATTTAACAAGGTGCCCAAAATATGAATACATTTATATTTTGTGTTAACATTATTAGACACACATGCGCACACGCAAAAACACATGGACAACAGCCACAGCACATGGTACATGAATATGAAAAGGATCGGTTTAGACAACAAGGCAAAAAAGGGCGCGCTGCCAGCTCTTAATGGCCCCATAGGAAGGAAAGCCGAGCATCTTCCTCCAAACAAACATCTAATGATCACATTAGCCGAGCATCACAGAGATGTGTCATTAAAGTCTTCTATGTCCACGTCTCTTCGGCAAACTTCACATTTTTTGTCTTTTCAATGCTAGCTGGAGAATAAGATTTATTTGGGGATTTTGAAGGGACTGGAGTTGGTTTTCTGGGCTGCGTTGGCGCTTGCGTGCACTCTGGGGCTGTTCGACGAGCTGATCCGCCTCTTAGTCAAGCGTTATATTTTGGAACCATTAGGAGCATCGTGTCTGAGCATTTTCACGTGGCGTAAACATTTCACCATCATTCTAATTTGTATTTACTGTATTTTATAATTTATAAGTGAAAAAAAAAATACAAAGGTCATCATAGTTTCTAATAACAGCTAATTATTGCTCAAATCAACTCAGACGTTAACATTGCAGCATATAGTACACCTTACCTGATTTGTCTCGCTGAAATTAGCCCATGCTTGCCTTTGTTGCCATGACAACTGAAGCAGACCAATGGGGTGGCTTCTTGGCTACTTGTTGAACCCTAACCCAAAAAACTAAAGTTATAAAATGTCTATTTGAATGTGCTATTTTTTAAATATTTAAAAACAAATCTTTTGGTTTTTAACACAAAGTCTATTTAATTTCATTTTCAAATTTTCTTATGTGGTTGTAATTGTTTGTATAAGTAAAAATAAAAATAATTGGAACTATATTTGAATTTTTATCGAGGAAGACGATCGAAGTTGTGCTCTTGAGCAAGGCACGGCCACACTCGCGTCGGAGCGAAGAGGAGGAGGACTTCCCCCGGGCCATGCAGAGGACAACGCTGGGCTCCCTGCCAACTTTCCACTTAAATAAAAGGTACACACACATGCGTCACTTTTTCCTTTCAACTTCCCATCCACTCAGCAGCTCGGCTTATAGATGCATATCTAAAATATCACAAGCCTTCTGAAATCATCATCTGCACTCACACACAAACATGCACGCTGATGTTTGTCTGACACACAAAAGCAGCACTCAGGATATGGTGGGGGCCAATGCGTGCTTTTACACAAAGTGGTTAACATATGTTGTTATATGTGCTTTTTTTTTTTTTTTCTTGCCCACTGATTAGTATCTTATCAGAAAATAGCTGGTGGGCACACCATCAAACTGACGTTGGGGCCCCAAGAGCCATCAGTCTGAGGCTTCAAAAAAAAAAAAAATCACTTCGTAAATATGGAATTATTCTCATGATCACATTGTTAGAGATCAAGATAAAATGCCGTAACAAGTAATTATGAGCAAATTGTGGTTAAAATACTTTTTTTGTGATTAGTGCTTGAATCAACTCGAACACAAACAAAATTAAAATAAAAGGAATAGTTGTGTGTACCTTTATTTTTTTTAGTGGTTCTTGACATGCCTGGAATTAAGTAAAAAAAAAAAAAGAAAGGGGGAAAAATGTGTTTCAAAATAATAAGTAAATAAATAAACAGCAAGAAAGTGAAAGGTAGCACCTGAACTAAAACAGGAAGTAATCACTTGAGGAGCTATTGAGAGGCTTCAGTCATGCTCCAAGTCCGGCATTTTTTTTTTTGGGGGGTGGACCTGACCTGATGGTCATAGTTGGCGGCTTGGCCTCGGTGTCAAGTCGCATGCGCCGCCGAGGGGATCACATGATCACTTGTGACAGGAGTCACAGGGAGTCAAGTGGGGTCACCAGGAGGATCCTGGCATCCTGCTCGTTTAATCACCCGTTTATTTGTTTAACAGCCAAACTTTGTCGTGGAGAAAAGCAGGAAGTGAAAGTTAAAGGATAACAGTGGATTTAGCTCATGTTTAACCTCATTTTTGTACATTGATAGCGAGATCCATCAATGGCGGGAGAACCATAGAGAGAAGCAGATAAATACTATTCTAAATATTATTGTACACCACTGTTTCATTAACAAACTAATAAAAATGAAATGCAAACGTATTGTTAACGGTAATTACAGTTGAAGTGTTTTTAAGAAAACAATTTTTAAGTTTGTTTTTGCATACCACCAGGGGGAGCCTGCATACCACATTATAGAATCCCTGCAGTAGATGATATAGAAAGATAAAGTCATGGATGGGGCGATAGTTTGATGGACAGACACTCATTTTATATTTAAAGTAAATGTACTTAATTGCTAAATTGATAAATACTAAAGGCAATTTAGTACTGCGCATACACTAAGTTGGCAGTTTGTATATCTCAGAATAGTACTTTGGAAACGGGCATTCTTAATCTTTTATTATTATTATCTTTATTATTCTAATATAATGTAACGTAATAAAATGTAATAAAAAGAAGATGGGCAAGGTAGCTTGTTGCTGCCCTCTTTTGGCAGGGAGAAATAAATGCTGATATGGAATAGACTGACTTTTCGTATTGTCGTGACTGTACATTTCACTTTCAATATATATATAATATATTTATATGATAGCACGTGATTGAAGTCTACTTCCAAAATGAAATTTCCTTCGTTTTTTTCCTGCATATTTCTTCTTTCTCAACAGAAGGAAAGGGAAAAAAATGTGTGTGTGATAACCTAAAGTGAAGTGGCGCATGTTGAGTATGATAAGAGATTTAATCACTACATTATTTGCGCCTTTTTTTTTTTTTCCCTACTGCCGCTTTCAAGACAAATCATCTCATCACTACACAGGCCACAAACCTGTTTTTGTCTTTCGCACACAAAAAATGTTGATTAGGGTCATGATGTAAATGGGGGAAGTGGGATATTTGCATCTCATTGAAATTGTAATATCAGCTTCTGTGGCAAACAAATGAGCTCCGTGCTCTAGCTCATTTGCATAGACCACTGCAGCCACAGTTACAAACACGTACTTTTTAAATGGCAGTGTGTGCACGGTTTCCTCATTCTTCTGGTTTAATAATTCACTGATGTTCAAGTTACAGTTACAATTGGAGTCTCCGTCCACAATAGTGAAACACTGATGAGACATTCAATAGCGGTGTGACACACGAGACGGCACACTTTGCCGTGCTAACATTGCTAAAACAATATCAAAGGCATATTTTTAGTATGTTAAATGCATTCATGCAATTTCACAGCTCTTTTTTTTTTTAACAATAAATTTAATCAACTAAATTGCATTGCAAATGCCTTCTATTGCGCAACACCTTCATTTGGTGTTTACAGGCCACGCCCACTTCCTGCTCACCTGAATATAAGCTCACCTTGCAGCATCAGCAGCACACAGCCCCTGCTGCCCTCCTTCACCCTGATTGTCGTTTCCAGTCCATCTTGAGAACATATTGGTAAGTTCCAAACATCTTTTATTCATCGTCTTCGCTTTTGAAAATGATCTCGCCGCATCAAGTGACAACAACAAAAATTGCATGTTTTTCAGTCACTGCTTACAAAAAACAGTTGCATTAAACAAAAGTGTGTTTTGTTGCCAACAAAGCTTTGGCTTATCTCTGTTACGGAATGCTCCTCGAATCATATTTAGCCCATCATTTTCTCATGTGAACAAGGAGTCCGTCTGTCCCCTGATGGCTCCTCTGTCGCGTTGCCAGGATCAAGTGACAGACACACAGAGAGGTTCCCTTGACGGCTAATCCACCTCTAGAACTCTCTTGAGAAAGGAACCCGGCCGGCCCAGCGCACACGGACAAACCTCTATACCCCCCCACACACACATACACAAAGGCCGACTGTCCTACATCCATACGTTGAATTGTCCAATGTACAGAAAGTAAGACGACACCAGGGAAAGAGAATGTCAAGCCTACAGAAAGAGCAAAAGGATTAGACCTGAAAGTTTATGATGTCATAACATACAGTGGAAGTCATGACTATTTTTTTTGCAAACATCTGACTAATGTCTTATGTCCATCATTTTACCACAGCGCCTCATCATGGCCTCGAGCATGTCACTTCGGGGTTACTCCATAAGCCGTCAGCCGTCTTTCACCAGCCGCTCCCTGATGGACACCAGCCGCACCCGGATTTCCGTCCCGTTCGCCAGCGGCGGCAAGCTGACACGATCGGCGTCCATCAGCCATGACCTCAGCGGACCGGCCACTTTGCAGCTGAACGGGCTGCACGGCAACAACGCCAACGACAAAGAGGCCATGCAGAGTCTCAACAGCCGTCTGGCCAAGTACCTGGACAAGGTAGACTTGTGTTGGGCTTTTTGGTCAGCAGCCAAGCGGAAGACGTGGATATGATATTACGGATGCGCTTTGATCGTATGAGCTCTTTTTGTCCTCGCAGGTGCACACGCTGGAACACTCCAACGCCGACCTGGAGATGAAGATCAAGCAAGTGATGATTGAGCGCATTCCAAAAGGCCATGACCTTGACTCCATGATGGCCCAGGCTCATGCGGTTGAGCAGGAGGTAGTACTGGACTCCTATATCTTAGCAGATATTGATAAATTAAAAAAATAAAAAGTGAAAAACTAGTTTTCAGTTGTAATTGCACAAATCACCACTAGATGGCACACTGCTTACCGAGGGAAATAAAAATGATGTCATATTTGGTCTAGTTAGACCGCATTCACCTCCTGTTAATGTTTATCAGGTGAGGAAGAAGACCCTGGAAAACGCTCGTCTCATGTTGGAAATTGATAACGCCAGGCTGGCTGCTGATGACTTTAGGATCAAGTGAGTAGTTAATGATAACACAAAAATATACTTCCTGGACACATCTGCTTCTGTTTCATTAGATGGGAGACTGAACTGGTGATGTGTCAGTCAGTGGAACGAGACTGCGTGGCCCTGAAGAAGGCAAAGAGCGACCACGACCAGATCATCGCCTCCCTCAGGGGCGACCTAGACAGCCTAAAAGAGGAACTTTACTTCCTCAGGAAGAACCACGAGGAGGTAGTCTATGTGCATTCATTCTTCATTGTTCATTTTCTGTCAATGGAAAAATATTGAAAATTTTATTTTATTTTATTTAGAAATCACACATTTTTTAGTTTTTGGTCATTTTCGCTCCCACTCAAATAGCAAGAAGGCAATATATATTTGACTGACCTAATTTGGTGGCTGAAAGTGGTCTTTTGGGGGGGGGGGGTCCTTTGGTTACAGCAGACACAAAGAGCAGGTAGATCTTATTACGCTAAGCCAGCCACTTTTATCCACTCAGCCTATGTGAGATATATTATAGCCAGGAAACGTATTATGAGCACAAAACTGTCCTTATCGACATGCAATTTAAAAAAAAAAAAAAACTTGCAGAAGTTATTCAATTTATTCGGGAATAAGATGTGGATCCTCTACTTTTGTCTTTGTTCAAATAGTAACCTAAGCCCTCCTTCATCATCTATTGATGAGCAACATCTAAATAATGTACTACAGATGCTCTCACGTTCTCATTAAACCTCTTCTACATGCGTGACTCATGTATTAGCACAAAATACAATTTAATAGTGTCAAAAAGTTATTTTATTCATCCACTGAATTTATTAGAAAAACCAACATCTCTGCTTCTGCAGGAACTGGAACAGATGAAGTCTCGTATAGCCCGGGATGAGGTTAACGTGGAGGTGGACTCGGCCCAGGGACCCGAGCTGGGAGCTGTCCTGTCTGAACTGAGGATCCAATATGAGAGCATCGTCAAGAAAAACAAGGAACATGCCGAGAACTGGTACCGCAAGAAGGTCTGGGAGCCGTCCGCTCATGTGCTTGGTGTGTCTTTTCGTTATCCGGTAATTATTGTTCTTTTCAGCTGGAGACGGTGCAGAACGATGTGAAGGAGAACAACGAGGCCCTGAGAGGTGCCCAGAGCGAGTTGGTTGACAGGCAGCGGTTTCTTCAAAACCTCGAAGTGGAGCTGGAGAGTTTGCAGAAGCAGGTGATTGGCTGCACGGCATAGTCATAAATAAAATTTAAAAAAAACAATGTCATATCTCCACCTTCAGGTTGCGGCCCTGGAAGGCAACCTAGGCGAAACTAATCACAAGTACGCTGGCGAGATGGAGCGTCTGCAGGTCACCCTGAACCAGCTGGAAGATGACCTCTCGCAGCTCCGCTTGGACATGCAGCGCACCAAGACCGACTACGAGCAGCTCCTGCGCATCAAACAGAACCTGGAGATGGAGATCGCCACCTATAGGCGCCTGCTGGAGGGAGAGGAAAGGTAAGTACTTTATTTACTTTACAAAAATGATTAGTATTTATAAAAAGCTTTTAGTGTATGCTAATGCTGTGCTTTCATTTTATTTTGTTAAGTGGCGATTTTATTTTTATTTATGTTCTAAGAAAGTTTATGTTTTATTTCCAGCCTTAAGGAAGTGCCACCACCAAAAAGTGAGTATTAGCTATAAAACAAAATAGCAACACTGTGACAGTAAATGAATTAAAAATAAATGTTATTACCTAATAATAATTATTATTATTTTTCTTAGAAACTGATGATTAATTTTAGATGCGTGCAGATTTTTCTTAAATGGAGCCAAAATGACAAAATTGTACCGTCATTTTATTCAACATAAATGATTTAATCGTGTTAAACGTATGACTGATTTTATTGACAGGTTGAGAAAAATACTTTTAGTCTTCAACACATCCAAAGTAAGTCATAATGTCTTATTGTAACATCCTCACTCACTTTTACGTCCTTTGCTTGCGTGTACAGAAGAACCCGATGTTCGCACCAGGAAGATCGTCAAAGTGGTGACGCAGACGATGATCAACGGAAAAGTGGTGAATGAATCCAGCGAGGTGGAGCAAATCGAAGAAACCAAGAAATAGGAGGTGCATTTAGGAGATCATAAAAAAAAAGCAAAAAGTATTTGAAAAATACGAATCTTTATTCATTACCGTGGGCATTATTCGTCTTTCTGTATTATGAAATGTATTCTAACATAGCCGTGCGTGCTAACACCATTCTTATATAAGATTATTAGGTGAAAAGGGCAGCTAACTAAGCGTTTTACAAAAGAATACCGAAAAAAATATTTACGTCTTCGGGTAGCGAAGTTTACCATAGCACGTGCAAGGAGAAAGTTTAAATCATCCTGTATTAATGTTTCACTCAATAAATGACATCATGCACTCTTATCATCAACCTAATTTGTTATACGAGACAGAGTTGGAGACAAAAGAGGGCGTAACATCACGGATTAGATAGATTAAGTGGTCTGCTGATGTTTTAAAATAACAGATGACATCTACACACAGAATTACCACAATGTAAAAAAAAAAACTGTCTAATTCTTTTGTTATGAGAATGAAAGCTTTCCTCGTGATGAGTAAGTTCACACAGTTGATCCCATCAGCGCTAAGCTAATTTAAGTCTTTAAGTCTGGCCTGTTGGCTAATACACAGCGTTTCGGTCAGCCACTCACTCACAATAAGCCCCTTTTACACGTGGGGCCCTTTCACCCCCATATCAATAGCACCAGGTTTTTTCACACAGAGATCCTGCAAAATTGTGCGCCGGAGCCGTAACGTGAGAACTCAGATTTTGACTGCGTGATCTTTCACGCAAAGGCACTATTATCCATTAGATGTGTGATATTAAGGAATTAATATGTATGTGTTTTTTCCAGTTTGTGGTACAGTGGAAAAAAAACACACAAATGTTTTGGGGGGGCTGAAAGAGTAATGTTGGAAGACCTTTAAAATTTATTGAGTATAGTTAGCATCAATTAAAATATTTTGCCAACCTGCTGTACTTAATATTTTATCGAACTTGCTGTGAATTTTTTAGTTCCAGCAACATTATTTTTTTGCAGGTTTTTTTTTTGAGTGATAGTTACACTCTGAATTAATTTTTCTTTAAATTATGTTTTTTTTTATTAGCTTTATGGATACATACCAATTGTAATTCTAAACTGCTCCAGATGATATTTTTATATGCTGCTGATGGTTTCTATCGTTACCAAAAGCAAGACCTGACCACTGCTGCATTCAAAATGACAAATATGATCCTTACCCTCTTGGCTTACCGTAGAATTAGCATAACTAAAGTGTGAAAACATCAGACCACCAGTTAAGCCCCTTAGTACTCTGTGTTTCACACATGTCTGGCTTCTTACGGGATCAAGAAGGGATCAACAGCTCAGCACATTTCCGAGCCTCAGGGTACAAATTTTCATGCATTCACAAAACGAAGACAGATGTTGGTTTTAGAAAAAAACATATTTAATGTTACATTCATTCACAGACCACCGAAGAACATCCTAAACTTGGACTCCAGGTATGAAGATTTTATGACATCAGTTCTTTTTCACATCACTCTTGCTTTCAAGCCTCGTCTGGCTTGTCCACTCCCGGTTTTCCCTTCTTAGCAAGCTCCGGACTGTAGCACGGGCTGGAACTGTCCGACCATGCAGATGTCTTCCTGCTTCTGGCGGACGATGCGTTGGATGGCGGGGGGCAGGCCGCGGGGGTTCCTGGAGAAGACCAGGGCGTAGCCGTCATCGCAGCTACCGTCCTCCTTGACGGTGCGGCAGGCGTAGGTGATGGCGTAGTTGTCGTAGTCGGTGTCGATCACCCAGTAGTTGTCACCTGGAGAAGGTTAGGAGTCACGTACTGTTAGGAAAGAGCAAGAGAATGCGCCATTTTTTTTAAATACTTGCCTCCACTGGACAGATAACTGGCCAGTCCCTGGTAGTTCATGAACATCTTGCCGGGGGTCGCGGGGTCAGGGATGGAGTACTGGGCGGCCATGTCGGCGCATACCACCCAGAAGCTGCAAATGGAAATTTTCATTTTTGAAAGCAATTTCTCTACTTCCTCTTTTGGCTAGTAGCTAAGTTTAGCCTGGGTTGTTAGCGGAAATTGCAGAGAATGTGATCAAGCATTTCTGATTTCACATCTTTTGACCGACATTTGAAAGGTCTAAAAAAAAAAAAGGACAACAGAATTCCGAGAACCGGAATGTCCAACTAACCCGAAAAGGGTCACACGTCCTTTGGAGGACGCCGTCATGCTTCCGTCATCATCGATGGTGTACTCGGCCGAGATGTTGTCCTGCAGGAACAAGCCTTCTGGATCCTTCTTCTGTAGAGCGTACCACTTTCCGGCATACTGAACGATGGAGAAGATTAATCAGTCAAGCACTTCCTTTTTCTTTCTTTCCCATCTGTGAAGGCTTTACAGATATACTTACCCTTTTGGGATCAAAGTCCTGTTTGACGGAAAAGCTGTCCACCACGCATGAGGTGGACAGACAACTCTCAATGCAGGACAGAACAACCAGCAGGACGGCCAGCTTCTTGGACGCCATTCTGGAAGAACATCACATCATGGGGTGAACAGAGAATTCCATTTCAGACAATCAATTCACCAAGATCGATCGGTCTTACCTTCTTTCTATACAAATATGAGCAAGAAGCACTTGTATGTGTCCAAAGACTCGATCGGGTCTTGTGTCCAACGCCGTCTCCTTTATATACAGCCCAACACAGACCAGCTTACGACTTATTTTCATTGCCGGGAACTAAATAAGGTGCTTAAATCTAGAGGTAATCTCTAGAGGTCCTTACGCTAAGATGGCTTCTGTGTTCAAACTTGCCTAAGATTTACAGGACGATTAAAAAAAAAAAAAAAAAACTAGACTCTTATGTCACTAATTTTGCAAATTGCCCTGCTCAAATCCGCAAAGAAAGACTCCGACACTGATCAACAACTTTTACTTAAGTTATTTTTTTTTGCTTCCTGAATGACTGAGCTATTATAATAGCCGCAAAATAAAAAAAAACACTTATCTTCTCCCCACGTGTGAACTAATGAACTTCCCAGATTAACCTCGGCCACCTGAGATTACTGCTATTATTATGGAGCGGCGTTACGAAAAGCATCCCAAAATGTCCGCTGCTGAGCGTGTCTCCTGATTAAAGCTAGCCACATAAAGGACATCAAGTTCACGGGCTTCACGTAAACACACTAAAGGGCATCCTCGGCGAGACAGACGACACACAAGCCAATCAAGTCAGACGATCTATTTTTTTCCTCCTCTGGGATGTAATCCGTCTTGTGTGGTCTGAAATGGCTCGCGGGCGCAAATAGATTCACTATGTAACTTGTAGCTATTGAATAAAAAGTTGTTGTGTTTATAATGTTTCGGAAAAAATGTGATAATAATTGTCAAAAGTAAAATAGAAAATAATCACACCTGCAAATTTTTTTGTTTCAAAATTAATTGTTATTTTCTAAGAGGGGGGTTTCTCCATCTCCCTTCAAAAGCATTTATTTATTTTCTAATTTGTAGTTTAGCTTTGAAACATTGGCGGAGCTAAGGGGGGTGTACTGCGGGGGCACTGTACCCCCCTACACACAGGTTAGAGCCCCTGAAACCAGACCAATTGACTTTTGGGTAATTTCCAACTTTTCAGGGAATTATTTTCAACATTTCCACACATGCCCCATTGGGAAAATATAATATATTTAATAATATGATATAATAATCTGTTTTTCTAAAGTTTTTTTTTTTTTTGTGCAAAAAAAATTGTTTTTGTGTTTTGCAGACCCCTGCCCCCCCCTCACCCGCAAAGAAAAAAATCCTAGCTCCGCCAGTGGTTTGAAATATATCTTTAGTGTCAGCACTCCTGAACCTTTTTTACACACCTCGTGTCAATTATCAAAGAGGGTGAATGTCACTTAGGACATTAAATTCTTATCCACAACATTCTCTATTCGTTAATGCTCTTTTTTTTTCTCAAGTAGGAGAAGACATGGCTTTGCAGGAATCGGAAAGAAACCCCGAAGTATTAAACCTTTCCGCCACCTGGTGGTCAGTATGTCTACTGCACCTTGATGGTAAGTGCATAAATTGATCTCACCAAGAAAATGCACTGAAGTACTGCTGTCATGATTTTTTTTTAAAAGATACTTATCCGTTTAGATCTTTTATATGGTGATTAATTTATAAAATGTTACTAAAACATTGCACAGGAAATGAAAGTTTTATCATGGTGTCAGTTTAAATCTGGAACAAATTGGCAAAAAAACACACATCCATACACACTGGTACTGTTGTAGGCTATTATAGTTGAAACAGATGATTAAATATGACCTTTTCTAATATGCTGATGGAAACCTAGCTTACACAATCCATTGTCACCCCCTTGTGGTGCAAAGGTGTGAACAACAACAACAGACGTGGCATTTCAAAGAGTTGTGGTGCCGGGATAATCAGCACCTGCCCCAACTAAATCAGGCTTATGCTTGAGGAGGCCTTGTTTAATAAGCACTTAAAGAGCTTCCATGGGCAGACCTGGAAGTGGCCATCATTTATTTGTATTTTTTTGCTGAGTCTTCATTTTTGCACACAGAAGGAAAACTTTATGAATCACAAAATAGGGAAATATGTTACAGTAGCTTGGATACAATTAATTTTGATGTTTGGGAGGGGGATCAGAGTCCAAGTCCTCCTGGTTAGGATGCTTCCTAGATGAAGAAGTGGATCCAAATAAGGCCCTGTTAAGCCTTGGCAGAAGTCTCGACCAAATGCCAATCTATTCTCGAGTTGATATCTCTATGACAGTGATCAGTGGCCGTGTGGGAGTAGGAGACGATCACCTGACTAGAAGATCCCCTGCTAACCTTTACAAGTATCTGCTGAGGGCAGGAGGATTGTTTGCATTCAGCCCTCTGCTTCTCATCAGGGCTCTCACACGAGGGGGGGATTACTATTACGGCTAACCCGAAGAAGCCCAAACTGGATCCCACGGCACCTTTTAGTTAGTTTGTTAATATTTGGAGGTAGCTTAGTGAGAGCAAAGAGCTTTATTGTTGCCTTGAAGAGGCTGCCATCGTTGACACAGAGGGAAAGATGGGCGTGCAAAAGGAGGACGTAGAGAAGTTCCTCAAAGAGAACCCGGCTTTTGCTAAGGAGTACTTTGCTAAGAAGATGAGCCAAAGCGCCATATCGAAGGTGTCGGGACTCCAGGAAAAACAGGTGGACTTCAGCCAACTCCAGGAACTCAGCCAGGTAGTCATAATATTCGACTGGAAAATAAAAACCCAAATGGGAAAGATTATTCTCTCTTTGTTCCTCAGGTGGAGGAAAGTCGGATCATGTATGACCTGATCACAGACATGCAGGAGAACATCAACATGGAAAAAGTGATCTTCAAGATCCTCAAGAGAATCAGCGCGTTGATCCACGCCGACCGCTGCAGCTTGTTCATGTACCGGCAGAGGAACGGCATCGGCGAGTTGGCCACCAGACTCTTCAACGTCAACACCCAGTCCGAGCTGGACGAGTGTGTCGTACCGCCCGATTCTGAGATCGTCTACCCGCTGGACTTGGGGATAGTCGGTCATGTAGCCCAGACCAAGAAGACAGTGAACGTGAAGGATGTCAAAGAGGTAAGAGGACCAAAAATGACTAAATGTCGTCCTTATTACTACCGCTAGGTAGCAGCAAAACACCATAAAACCACCTCAAATGTATTTTTTGGCCTATATGCGTTTGTATTGAGGATATTTGAAAACTATTTATATTTGAAAATATTGTGTCCCACACAATCAATTTTCTCATATAAAACAAAGACAAGTAAAGAAGCACACAACGTTGATTTTATTTTAAAAAAGAGAAGCAAAAAAATAGGTTCACACATAAATAGTGTTTTGAACACTTTTGGGTGAAGACAAACCAGTGATGAGTGAATACAGCTACACTTGCAGCTATATTTGACCAAGTGAAGGTTTAATCCACTTGTTAGACATAATCCATTTATTTGCAGACCCGCTCTAGTGGATTACACGGCGCTTGTATTTAGTCAGCAGTAATAGTTTAGTCGTGTCGGCATACATTTTTAACCTTTTATATCAGGTTCAAATATTAGTGCTGAAATCTCTTATTTGTATGTTTGAGATGTGCTCAATTGTGTTAATTACACTCTAAATAATTCTGAAATAATATTTGAATTTAAGTGACTATCTCATTGTTCTTAAATTTAATTGGGACTAGCAAAAGAAAAAAGTGGTGGTATTTGATTGTTATTTTGAACCAGTCACTTTATGATGAGACTACAAAAGTGTTGTCATATTCACATATAAAATAATAATAATAACAATAAAAAACAATAGTGTAAAATAAATAAATACATTAATAATAATAAAATCATAAAATCATAATAAAATGAAAATCTTCTGTATGTTCTTTTTCAGAACCAGTACTTCAGCTCATTTGTGGATGAGCTCACTGATTACGAGACCAGGAACGTTCTGGCCACGCCTATTCTTAATGGCAAAGACATGGTGGCCGTGATCATGGCCCTTAACAAGACAACGGGGCCACATTTCACAAATGAGGATGAAGATGTGAGACGAGAAATTTAAAAAACAAAAGTACTGTGGAACATTCTTAGTGATGTGTTGTTTTGCAGCTCTTTTCAAAGTATTTGAAAATCGCCACGTTGAACTTGAAGATCTACCACCTGAGTTACCTCCATAGCTGTGAGACTCGTAAAGGACAGGTGATGCATGTTACATTTGATCAAAGTCACCCCTCTTATAAAATTGAGCATTAATATCTATTTTTGATAGTTGCTGCTGTGGTCCGCCAACAAAGTTTTTGAAGAGCTGACCGACATCGAGCGGCAGTTCCACAAGGCCTTGTACACGGTGCGAGCCTACCTCAACTGCGACCGCTACTCGGTCGGCTTACTTGACATGACCAAAGATAAGGTGAGTTTTCCTTCTTTATTTTATTTTTTTCCCCAACCACACAAAATTCCATCTCTGTCTTTCAGGAGTTCTTTGACGTGTGGCCGGTATTAATGGGAGAGCAGCCACCTTACGCTGGGCCTCTAACACCTGATGGAAGGGTGCTCTTTTTTTATTTATTTTTTATTTCAGAATAAGTAAGAAAAATACACAATAAAGTAATAATATATTTGTTTTTTTAAGGAAGTACATTTCTACAAAGTCATTGATTACATACTACACGGGAAGGAAGACATCAAAGTAATACCGTAAGAAAATACGTTTTTATCTGTCGTCCTGACTTGATTCACAATATCAAAATAAATGTTATCAAAATTTAGTCAGATCTGTGGCTAACAATAAATACTTTATTTTTTATTTTTTTCTGTAGTAATCCACCAGCAGATCATTGGGCCTTGAGCAGCGGCTTGCCTACTTATGTTGCTGAAAGTGGCTTTGTGAGTTTCGTTTCAAGTCATGACAACAATATCCGCTTCAATCTCGGTTTCCCTGACCATAACTTCTTTCACCCTCCTTAGATTTGCAATATTATGAACGCGGGATCGGACGAGACGTTTGACTTCAAGGTATGAGATGAATAACGGTGAAAGTTGGTAAACACCACTCAGTGAACACGATATATTTTGTTCTTATGATCCAGTCTGAGGCGCTGGACAGCAGTGGATGGACCATCAAGAATGTTCTCTCCCTCCCGATTGTCAACAAAAAGGAAGAGATTGTAGGCGTGGCCACTTTTTACAACAGAAAAGACGGAAAGCCTTTCGACGATCAAGACGAGCAGCTCATGGAGGTAGGAGATTCTTGCCATCCCGTCATCAAAGTCCTGATGTTCTGTTTGTCTCCAAGGCTTTGACCCAGTTTTTGGGCTGGTCAGCTTTGAACACGGACACGTACGACAAAATGAACAAGCTGGAGAACCGTAAAGACATCGCCCAGGACATGGTGCTCTACCACGTTAAATGTCGGAATGATGAAATTCAAAATATCCTGGTCCGTACTTTTGTCTAGTTCCCACAAAGGTTGAATCGAGTTCTGCTCATGTCGTAACCGAACATCTGCCTTTTCCATCCCCTCCCAGAACACCAAAGAGGTCTACGACTGCGAACCGTGGGAGTGTGAAGAAGATGAGCTTCTAAATATTTTGGTAAAAACTTTAAGAACGTAATGTTGGGTGGAATATAGTGTGTCAAAGCTGTTTCCATTCGCAGAAAAAAGACCTACCTCCTCTGATTAAAAAATTTGAGATCTACGAATTCCGTTTTTCGGATTTCAACTGCACCGAGATGGAACTGGTCAAGTGCGGTATTCAGATGTACTATGAAGTCGGCGTCGTCAAGAAATTCCAAATCCCACAGGAGGTGATTTCACTCTTGTATCATCAAACAGTTCCGGCGCCTTCTAAGCTTTTGCGCTTCCGTCGGTTTTCGTCAGGTGCTGGTTCGCTTCATGTACTCTTTGAGTAAAGGCTACAGGAGAATCACGTACCACAACTGGCGCCACGGCTTCAATGTGGGACAAACCATGTTCACGCTCTTGACGGTATTCGTCGACGTGCTTATTCAGATGAAAATGCAGGCAGCTTTTATTAGTGTTGGATGTCTTTGGGCCAGACGGGAATGCTGAAGCGGTACTATACCGACTTGGAGGTCATGGCCATGATTACAGCAGGCTTCCTTCATGATATTGACCACAGAGGGACCAACAATTTGTACCAGGTCAAGTAAGTGCTGCTTGATTTATTTGCTAGACTCACCGGAAATGTTTGGCCCTAAAGTATGTTTGAAAATAATTTGGGCTGTCATTATCAAATTAATAACATCGATTAATCGGATACAATTTTATTTGTATTATTTTTGCTTGATTATTGTTTTTTTCTAGCAATTTTTGTTTATTTGGTATCATTTTACAGATAAAAAAAACAACAGCTAAGCAATATTACACAAGGAGGATTGAAGCTCATTGTTTTCCAAAATAAAAGCAAATGTCTGAATTAAACACAAAAGATAAATCAGTCTGCTGTTTTTAATGGAAGACTCGAGAAATCAGAAATATTACTTTTGAGAGCCTGAAATGAGAAAATATGGAGCATCTTTAGAAATGGCTCCAAATGATGACTCGATTATTCGATTAATTTTGACAGCTGTAAAAAACAATTCTGGTATTTGAATGTTAACAGGTCAGGCAACCCTCTCGCTAAGCTGCATGGATCTTCCATTTTGGAACGACACCATCTGGAGTTTGGAAAATTTCTCTTGTCTGATGAGGTGAGAATCTCCCTTAAAAAGTATCAAGTGTCTCTTTATTCCCCCAAAAATATATGCCTTCCTTTCTTTTCTGTCCTCACTCATAGTCACTGAACATCTACCAGAACCTGAACAGACGACAGGTGGAGCACGTCATTCACCTCACGGATATCGCCATCATCGCCACCGACCTCGCCCTTTATTTCAAGTTAGCCGTCGTTCTTCTTCTTCTTCTCACATTGGGTAGATCGCCACAAAGAATACACGAGAATAAACAATAATACCTCTCCTCACATGCTAGAAAGAGAACCATGTTCCAGAAGATTGTGGACCTTTCGCACACGTATGAAG
This sequence comes from Syngnathus typhle, assembly GCF_033458585.1. NCBI lineage: Eukaryota > Metazoa > Chordata > Actinopteri > Syngnathiformes > Syngnathidae > Syngnathus > Syngnathus typhle. The sequence goes on from NC_083749.1 coordinate 5,822,044, forward strand.
ACGAAAAAAAGTGGGTTGATTTCATGTCTCTTGAAACAACCAGGAAAGAGATACTCATGTGAGTACACCCCCCCCCCCAAAAGAATCCTCCTGCTACTTGTGTTTAGCCGCTAAAGTTTCTCACCGCAGGGCTATGATGATGACCGCTTGCGACTTGTCCGCCATCACCAAGCCTTGGGAGGTCCAAAGCAAGGTGAGAGGTCACGTGGAATTGTAGAAAAGCATCCGCAGTGACTATTTATTTGTCGTTCAGGTTGCTTTGTCTGTGGCGGCAGAGTTTTGGGAGCAAGGTGACCTAGAGAGGACAGTACTGGAGCAACAACCCATTGTAAGTCATTAGAAATGATTTGCTGATACATTTCCTGTTCTAATCCGCCTCACTTTTGCATCCACCAGCCCATGATGGACAGGAACAAAGCAGCAGAGCTCCCCAAGCTTCAATGTGGTTTTATCGACTTTGTCTGCACATTTGTCTACAAGGTGATGCTTCGCTCGATTGGTTAAATCAAAATGATATTGCGAAAGGATTAATTGGATTTTTTTTTGTTTTGCACAGGAGTTCTCCCGCTTCCACCCACAAATCCAACCCATGCTTGATGGAATCCTGAACAACAGGAAGGAGTGGAATGCCAGAAAAGAAGAGTATGAGGCTCAACTTAAAGTCATAGAGGACCAGAAGGCCGCAAAGCAGGCGGCCGCAACCAGTAAAGGTGCTTCCTCATTTTAAGTTGTGATTTAATGCGGAGGAGTTTTAGTAACTATTTCCTTCATCCACCAGCAGATAACGCCGGCGGTTCCAAGACCTGCACGGTGTGCTGAAACTCTCAAGGAAAATTTGGTGAGAACTGTAGGCTGTGTCGAGGGGGGAAAAAAATTGGGGCGCAATTGTGGTCTGCAGGAAATTGGTGCTTATCAAGAAAGAGAATCGGAAGCAACATTTTCTAGTTTTATTTCTATTTCCATACTTGGACTGTGTAAGTGTGTATGTACATATGGTATGTAAGTGTGTCCCAATTGTACAGATGACTTTTGGGTTGCTAGTCAACTCTAGCGTAAAAGTGACCATGTAAATACACCGTTGTCTTGAAAGAAAAAAAAAACAGGCTGCTGAGTTTCTTCTCTTTTTTTTTTACTATAGTAAATTTTTAGGTTCCAACCCATTTTCAATCACGCTTATCCGCATTCGGGTTGCAGGTGAGTCCAAATTTATTTTTTGTTGAGTAATCAACAACGTCACACACAAGACCTTTTGGAGTGGAGTGTTTCTGTCCACACTGCACTTTCTACTACTGGCGGGTGACCCCAATCCTGGGATTATTGCTGCTAAACAAGGCCGAGATTACAACTGGCTTTTAAGTGAAGGACACACACACATGCATCACAATAAACACTCCAACACGTCACATGAAAAACAATCTTTTATTTGATTTAGAACATAATGGAGGCTAAGTAGCTCACTTGAGGATGGTATCTGAATTGGCTGTGGAGACAGAAGCGGGGGGGGAAAAAAGAGGTGATGTCAGAAATAAAGACATTTGCCGAGTCATGATATCGTTGTCGTGTGGTACCTTCGGCCAATTCTTTGGCAATGCGCTCCTGCTCCTCGCGAGCCTTCTTTTCAGCCTCCTCCACCTTCCGCTCCTCCGCTGCGATGGGCTTCAGGTACTCTGAATATTCACAATGTCATAATGCTTATTATCTTCCATTTAATACAATTTTGATGCAGAGCAAATGTAGGGAATCCACCGTCTGCAAAATCTTAAATAAGCCCCGCAAAAGTTAAGCAGTTGGGTTTTAATAATTATATATCTATTAATAGTATATACTGTTCCTATACTGTACTCAAAGGAACTTACCAAACCTCTGTTTGCCATAGAAGACGCCGAGCAACAGGGCAGACCACCGGGCCGTCTGAAAAATATATAATATCATATGCATGACCAATAAATTTGCGCATTTTTCTTTCATCAATCCGCTGCCATTTAAAATCGACCACACTTGTAATTTAGGGCGAAGTCCACTCTGACATTTCGTATGATGAATTTAAAATTATGCAAAAAATGACCGAAGTAAAACATGTGCGTAGCTCATAAATGTCGTTTACCAGAAAACATGGGCGATGTTTTTCATATATATTCTGGGTGTTTTTTGAATATTTACCTGTAAAACGTTTCAATGTCATTGCAGGAGACTACTCGGGACAAACAAACTAGCGTACGACGCAAAAACAACAACAACCTTGACCACCCAACGGGTCATAATATAACAAAATGTTGCCGTCATGAAAAGTTGTATTATGTTAGAATGATCTAAAAAGTGTTTTACCTTGATGAGTGGCGATACTGCTACGGGGGGAGCCATGTTGGAGACAAGGACGTTCACTTCCGCCTTTTTCTTCTTCTATTCTAGTGAATCAAAGACAACACAGCGCCCCCACCACTCCCAGTCGGAATAGTGTTAGTGCAAGCATGGCCAAAATGTAGTTTAACCACGCAAGATAATAAAAATAAGAAATGTTTTAATAGCTAAATTTACTGCAATACTCTCCCTTTTATTTTTGAATTTCCTGTTGAATAGAAGTTTTACTTTGATGGGAAAAGGCCAACGGCTGTTTTGTACTTTTGATTAATTTGCAGCGCATTTCAATATTAGTGAAATAAAAAGAAGCTACACGGACGAGCCAGACGACGAATGCAACAGTTAAAAGTTACTCAGCCTGGTCAAAAGTGGCCACAAGGTAAAAAAATGGTACTTATTTTGAAAAACAATTATATTTGTGATTCCATTTTGACGTTAATTACATCTGTGTGGAGATAATTGCCAAATGTGAAGCTGCATGACTAATGGCGTCATCATGTTTGTTTTATTTTTTTTGCCTAGGATGTAAGATATACTATATTATATTGATACAAGCAGCAAAAGTTGTTTTCCCCCCGACGTCTCAGGGGGCAAGTTTATTATATTACAAATAACAATATGACAAAGACTTTGTTCAAGCCTGATAAAATAGTCAGGAAATGCATGTTGTTTATATAAATACAGGCCTAGTTTTTTAAAATATATATTTATTGAATTAATATTAATTATTATTAAATTGTGTATGTCTCATTAGGCCATACGTTAATTTAGAAAAACATTTTTCATTTAAACTTGTAATGGCATCTCACAGGGAAAGTTAATGAAGCATTGTGTATACAAACCTGAGAACATTTGAATATCCTTCACATAAATTAAAATGAAGTGTAAATACTGTTACCGTTTATATTATTTAAAAAAAAAAAAAAAAAGTAGCCAAAACACAGTTGAGTGAAGACATCCAAACACAATTAAATAACATTTTAAATATTTGACGACATGTATGTTTTTACACAGGATGTGGGGTGTTCATCAGTCGTTATCATAGATGCAATCTGAGGAGAAATATGCCATCATGATTAAAAGAGCCTTTAATTTGGAATAATAATTAAAAAAACATACCATCGCCGATATCGTCGTAAATGTCGCTGTAAATAAAGAAAAGAAAATCAGCTTTCTTACTGTATGTGCCCCTCCTTTATTTGAAACGTGAACATTTTTGTTGATACTCACTCCATGCAAATGTTGCTCATTGAAACATAACCAACTGTGAAGGAAAAAAAACCACACCGATTAGAATTTATTAACAATAGTTTGTCCCAGTACTTTTGTACACTTACACTTGCCCTCCTCATTGCGACAAATCATTTTGTTGTCGACGGGCTTGACGATCACGTCGAGTTTCTCCCCGGGTTTGACCGCCAGCTCTTTGCTGCTCCACTTTTTGTTGACAGCAGCGGGGCTGACTGTCACCTGATACAACACCTGAATTCCGCCATCGTACTGAAAGCACAGAAAAGGAATCCTTCTTGCTACTTTACTGTACACAAGTGGACGGATCGGAACTACAAACCTTAAACTTTTTCCTGAAATCTTTCTCTTCTTTGTCAAACTTTTTCATTTTCTTTGGGTCACATTCTTCTTCCTTGCCTCTGCCTCTCAGGGTTGGGATGCTGAGGAAACAAAATGGCAGAATTTGAAAAGGGCACCTGTGAACCTGTGGTGGGAGAAAAAAAGAATGAAGGATTCTACCTGCTGATGGGAGGAGGAGGCGGCAGGTTTTGGGCGTCAACGTCATAGTAGAGCTCTTCATCGACTTTAAATACATGAGAGAATTGGCAAGGTGAGGTTTTACATTTACACTTACAATCGACAATAAATAATACAAAGTATGCATGCATATCAGAATGATGATCTCTTTAGTCTACTTTTATCCAAAGCTTAACTCAATTATTTTATTTTACTAATGAAATGAAAACAAGACCAGATTATCCATTGTTTTTTATATTGTAAAAAATGTGTATAATTTTATAATAATTTTATTATAATTTTATATAATATAATTAAATTTTATATTTGAATATTAAAATCGGAATATTAGGTGGAATACCTGAATTATTGTTTTGTTTTTATTTACATATTTTCAAAGCATCTGAAATACGTATATATATATTTTAAAAAGGTTTTTTCAAATGAGTTATATATAAAAAATATATAAACTATTTATTTAATATATAAAAATATAATCTGATTTATTTATCTATACCTGAACTTTCGCCGGCTGTAAACTGGGTGGGTGGAGGCAGTCTGGCACATCAGAAGAAATGAGAATATATGACACATTGTAAAAATCTGGTTGATCATGTTTAGGATGACAGATTATCACATCGGATTGAACAATTTCAGTATGAGCAGTGCCATGCATCAGTAACAGCAACATAATCAATAGATTAGTGCGAGCCAACACAATTAGTTGATTGTACACGTATCAATATTGGACGCAGAGTCTCATGCAAGATTAATGACATCATCGATAGTTTGCAAAGAGAACGTGACAATTATTGATTGTCTCCTTCCGTCGCTCTTTAGGTGATGGCATGAGAGATTATGTTGATTGATGGATTAACGGGATTAATGTGAGAACCGGTCTTACTACTGAGTGCATTTTTACACTTTAGTGCTGTCTGGACGTCTGTTTCGCTCAAAAATCTTCAGGAGGTCAAACGTCTTAACAGACATCCTGGGCAAAGGACGACTAAACATCCAAATAATACAGCTTTATATTTTTAAACAGTTTTTAAACTCTGTAGTGTCATTATTGGACATCACCCACCTCACATCCAAATCCGGATCGATGACATCATTATAAAGTTCGTCATCTGTTGGGGGAGGCGGTAAAAAGACTGTGGGAAAGAAACAAATTGAATATGACTTGATTTTATTTCGGGATTATTATAATGAGTAGAATACATGAGAAATAAACTCTCTGTTAAATGTTGAACCATGTTACCTCCTTGTCCACTGATTCCACTGTGGAGAGAAAACAGGTTGGAAAATTAAGTCAAACAAAAAATATTTTAAGCTATTTTAAGATATTTAATATGTAAAAAAGAAATATATATATATAGCTAGGTATAGTTTGAAATTTTTCCCGCCACCTGCTGTCCGACGACGCCACGCCGACGTCATCGTAGAGTTCAGAGCTGGTAGAGCCCTGCTGAGCTTGATGAGTCTTCAGTGTGTTGAAGTCAATTTCCACTGAAGTTGTCTTCACATAGCCAACTGACAAAGGAACAGGCAACTTTTTACAATATCATATTAAAGTCGCAATCTTACCAGAATCAAGTCAGATTATTGTTATTATTATTATCATTATTATTTTGTGATATCGAGTAAGAAAAGCAATTTACTGGTTCCATCTTGTTTTCGTCCCAACCATTTGCCCTCTGGGTTGCCTTGGATTCGAATAATGTCCAGACAGTCGCCTCGCTTGAGCGCCAATTCCGTCTTGCTGCCTTTGTAATCCACGCCAGCTTTGCCTTGATGAATCACCTCCACGGCGCCCACAATCTGACATGCAAAATAATGACAGCCCTTAGGTTCGATTTGTCTGCAAAAATGATAAAATTGCATTTCACCTTGAACTTCTTCCTGGCGTCTTGTTCTTTCTTCTCTCGCCCCTTCTGTTCTTTCTTCTCGGCCTCAACTTGTCGTCTCTCCTCTTTTTCTTTTGTCTTCTCGTGTTCGTCCCTTTTTTGACGAGCAGTCACAATTATAACGGCAGAAAATAAATAACCCCAAAAAAAGTCCCGACTTCTCCATTCTCTTACCACGCCTCTTCATCAAGAGGCTCGTACATATCGCCGCTGTCGTCATCGTCTTCTTCCTGAGCAATGTGGACGCAAATCAAAAGAACACGCAAACCTTTGAGTTAAATTACCAAACGTGTTGAGTGGCGCATTTGTCACCTTTGGCCTCAGGCTTGGATGACCTAAAGGGAACCAAAAAAAATTATAATTGCTTTATTATCGGCTGCATCATCTTGACATATTTCTTGCGCTCTAGTGTCGACCGGACCTGTGGATGGCGGCAGAGGAGGAGGAAGGTTCGAGTTGATCTTCACAGCATCAACATCGTCATAGGATTCTTCCCGCACACTGTAAGGTACAAGTGTAACATTTAACCTTCCTTGACGTGTGTGTGTGTGTGTGTGTGTGCGTGCGTGCATTACATGGTTCCAGAAGGTCGTGGAGGCAGACTTGGAAGTGCACTTTGAGGCGGCTCAGGCCGATTTGTGCCAAACGTTAAGGGAGGTGGGGGCACTGGTTTGTTGACGGCGTTATTTCCTAAAAAAAAAAATTATATACATGTCATTGTACATAGAGAAAAAAAAAAGATGAGGGCACGCAAGGTCCTATCTCATCCGTCTATAAAGAGCAGAGCTCTCGCTCGAAACTCTCCCTGCTTCCTTCTATACAACTTCCCTATGCGCTTAGCTTGTGGGGGCGGAGCCAAGAGAGAGAAAACGGACTGTGAACTCGACTGGTCAAATAGAGGAAGTCGATACGTGACTCTAATGCGGCTGTTAAGTCACTCACTAAAATAAATCTAGTCATCAAGCAGGAATGATTAGAAAAAAAGTAGGAGTAATTGAATTTGAGTATTAGTTATTAGAGTTTGCAGTAGTGTAGGCAAATAGTGCAACTTACCATTAAAGATCACGGCTGCTCTTCGAAAGCCACTCAAGTCTACTTTGGGGGGTCGTTTTGGTTTGACGGGCGCAGGGCCCCATGTGAGCAAGTTTGGGAGCGGCCTGCGTTTGGGTTCCGAATCAATATTAGTGTTCTGAATAGAGGCACTGGGCGGAATTTTCAAACTGGGCTTTCGACTCGCCGGGGGTTTCGGTGGAGGGACGGCGGGATTGAGAGGCGCTTTGGCGTCCACGTTGAGGTCACTCTCGGGTTTGTTTTTGAAAGTCTCGACGTTTGCCGGCGGCGAAGGTTTGTCGGGCTCGCTCTGCTGCCGTAACTTGACGATGCTGCTGTTGGGTTTGCGGTGCAGAGGAGGCTCTTTGGGCGGCGCCGGGTTTATCGGCGAGCCTTCGCTGCTCTCCTCTTTAAGCCAGGTCGGTTTAGATGCTGCCGGAGGTGGTTTAGGACCTAGAAGTCTGGGGTTCGAAAGGGTCGTGCTCAGAGGCGGCTTGGGGATGGGCTTCACTCCGGGACTTTTGACTTCAGGCCACTTTGCTTCCGGTGACTTCAGAGATGTTTGCCCTCTTTCAAGGAGAGGTTTTTTATCCGTAGTCTCCTCCAGGCTGTTGTTAAATCGGCTCGCCATTGCTTTCGTTTTGTTAGCCGCCGGCACCTCGGTGTCACTTTTAGTTGAGCTTTTAAGGTAGGCGGCCGGTTTGGGCGGTAGATTTAAAGTGCCGCCCGAGAGACTCTCCAAGACCGGTTTCTTGGACGGGATGGGGGGACCAGATGAGAGGGTGACGTTGACGGGCGTCTTGTGTTTTAGTGACGGCGAGGAGCTCTCGTCGGAGCTCCCGGCGTTGGCTTGAAAACGAGCCATGATGGCCTTTACGTCGGCCTTGTTTTCCTGGAAGAGATTGGAGGAGGTGACTCTTTTGTTGTTGCCAAGTCAAAAATACAACCAAGCAAAGTGCAGATAAGAGTTAAGGTCAGAACGCAACAGCGGCGTTGCTATAAAACGGCACCACTTCAAATAAACTCCAACTTCATAAATCATTAAAGCAAACTTTACAAGGAAGGGGGAATAATTAGGTGAATAATTGTCAAGTCAGTTATACTGGTTGAATTCAAGTTGATTTTTATTTCGTATTGTGGAAGACCACCAAAACTCCGTATTGTTATTTTTTAAGATGAAGCAAATAAAATAGCTGTCAAGCTAATGTGCAGCGAGACAGGCAAGGCTAGTATAAACCAGTCCTAATATTATGCTAATCATGGCCCTCATAAATCTGGGAAATTATTATTTAAAAACTTGATCTACTTGCATTATTAATGAAGAATAAAAAAAAGAGTTGACAACTGAATTAAAAGTCAAATTATTGAACATATAGAGGAGGCGGGGCGACGCATCCTCCTGCCCCAATGCAAAAAAAAAAATCGAGCATCATCAAAAATGAATTTATGGAACAACATCAGTCAAAAAATACCCTCCTTCTCGTGTCGGTTTCTCAACCACCCCCCTGATTTTTTTTTTAAAATTACCCAACATGTGTTGCTCCACCAAGTTGCGAGTGCCTCTTGGACTAATGCAACACACTTCAAGAAAATACACATCTCAAAATGACAAATTGTTACATAGAAATGAAAAATTTAAAACTCTGCTTTGATATAAAGCCGCTTTGAGTCAAGTCCTCTGCTCCAAGCAAAGAGGAAGCAAACATTTCTATTTCCACTTTGATAAGAGGTGATGGCCAAAGTTGCACAAGCAAGAGACACACAAAGTAAAACAAAATGGCTCAAGTTTTATATTTAGTGAAATCATCTCATTCACCGCCCAAAAAGTCTTTAGATACTCAAATAAGTTACACGTTTGTCACTCACAGATGAATAATACTTTGTTGCTTATCGTTAGAAAGTAGTTTGAGGTACTCACCATGTTGAGGAAAACACTCCTGCTGACTGGAGCAGCTTCAGTGTGTGTCTGTGTGTGTCTGTGTGTCAATGTATGCACCTGTCCAAGAGAGTCTACAGACCATGAGTGGAATCGTCACAGAGCGATAAAACAGCCAGTGTGCGAGTGTCAACTTGTGCGTGTCGACTACTTCCTCACTCGCTCTGTGTTGTGTCTATGTGTGTGTGTGTGTATGTGTGTCTGTGTGTGTGTGTCACACTTTGTATTATCTTCATGTGCTGATCTCATGATTTGCTTGTCACTGGCAACTTTGCGTCCAGCAACGAAAACTTATTTGAATTATCCTCCTATATTTCATCCTTGTATTTTTTTCCCCTCTGTGTGAGTTCTGACTTGTAAAAACACTTTGGGTGGTCAAAAATTCCACTCGACAGTTTTATTATTATTTGCGAGAACAGATGTAGTTCCAGAATCGGCATTTGGCAGCACTGCGTTGCGTAATTATTATTATTAATTTTTTTTATCACGCATGTAGCTTTTGAAAACTTTTCTGTGGATTCCTTACGATGCAGATTTCCAAATGAAAAGAGGTAAAAAAAAGAGATTTAGTTTGGGAGAAAAAAAAAAGAAGCCCTGTTTAAAGTATTAAAACAGAAAGAGAAGTTAAGCTTAAAATAAAATAAGGACTAAAACCAACTATTATCGCATTTATTGAAAATATTTTCGAATCTCCGGTCAATTCATTGCGAGCGGTGATGATCTCCCCCGTAACCGTGGTAATCTCCCCCCTCCTCGCCTCCTCCCCTCCCGTGCGCATCCGGGCAGTGGATCCCGAGCCGCCTCTGCAGCGTCTCCTCCTGCAGACGCAGCTCGGTCGAGTCGACCAGGTCGTAGACGCTCTCCAGAGACCACATGGGCGAGGGGAACCAGGCCTTGACATCGCTATCCTTGCCCACCACCAACATGCTGAAGTAGTCCTTGCTGATCTTCAGCTGCTCGCGTAGGTTGTTGACCGCCGTGCGGGACAGCGGCTCCACTTCACTCTGACTGCGACCTGATTGGTGATATGGAGCAGTATTTGGCGATTCGCTAATATTGAGTCCAGAAATGTGATGACAACCATAAAAGAGGAAATGCAGGCACCATTGAGAGGGAACAGCTCAACGGTTCCCGAGGCTTTTTCTCCGACCCCGATTAGCTTCAACATGGCAAAGTGGCGAATACCTGAGGGAAGCAAAGTAAAATATTAAATTAAATTAAATTAAATTAAATTAAATTAAATTAAATTAAATTCAATTCAATTCAATTCAATTCAATTCAATTCAATTCAATTCAATTCAATTCAATTCAATTCAATTCAATTCAATTCAATTCAATTCAATTCAATTAAGCTTACGACGATTAACAAGATTTTTTTAAAAATTGAACATGTGTTGGTGAGTGCAGCGTGTTACCGACCAAGGTGACACTCATGCCCGTTGAGAGCAGACAGCTGCTGCTGAAAAGAATAGTCGTCCTCTGTCGGAGCCGAGACGATCAGCAGTCTCCTCTTCGACACGAACCTGCAAGAATGAGGATAAGCTTTTATTTTAGTATTGGTATCAACGTGTGCGTTTTTTTTTTTTTTTTTTACCTGAGCAAGGAATTCTCAACTTCAGATTGTTGCTTGTCAGCGCCGCAAGATGGAGGACTTTTCCTTTCTTTCTCTATCTCAGGGTGCCTCGATGGAAAGTTGTCAATGTGGTCGAATAAAGCGAGGCTCGACAGAGGCGCCTCAAACACTCTCTAGGGGAAGACATCCAGATCAAGGATGCAACCCGAATCCAAATTTAACACGGATTATCTTACGTTGGGCTCCATGTCGTAGTCGGTGACGGTCATGGAGAACAAATCGGGGGAAGACAAACCCAGCTGGGATCGTAACAGTGAGATCAGGCCCGAATCAGACGACTGCTCTGGGAGCTCACCAAACGGAAACTCCGAGTCTTCAATGCAATCAGTGAGCGGACACTTCATTAGGTACACCTGCAATACTTGCAAGTAAATGTGCCAGGCGCTTTCTACCGAGTCGATGATGCTGCAACGCCAGAGTGGCATCGTTGCCTTTGCCCACGATGGTCGCCACGGTGACCTTCCTGACGGCCAGCTCGCAGCTCCGCTTCTCGTTCTCGGCGATCTGTTGCGCAAATAGCGTCGCGTCCGAGCCGGGGGTCGATATCAGCTTCAAAACACAACATGGCCGGTCGGTGAATGCGAACACTTCAAAATATGTGATGATCAAGTGGGATTCTTACCATCAACCTTCTCTTCCCCTTGAAATGATCCAGAAAGTCTTTCAAGGCGGTTTTGTCCTCCTCGCTTGCTTCTTTGTGGGACTTTCTTCCTTTTCCTTTACCTTTCTTTCCTTTTTTCCCTTTGCCCTTTTTTCGGGCTTTTTCTTCATTTTTATTTTGACTCTCCCCAGCCGGTTTTGCCGGCTCTACTTTTGGCCTGCAAAACAATCGAATGAAATAGGATTCAAGAATTTCATCTTGGAAGAATATTCGTCATAAGTCATCAAGGTTACTTGTCAAAAGTGTAAACAAGCAAAGTTCCTTGTTTCTGTTAGCATTTTCCTATTTGAGAGTGAATCTGAAATCACCTTTCTTTCTTCACTTCCTCTTTTCCTGTTGACACATGAGGAGGACGCTGCGTATTCTCTTTTTCCTCTTCCTGTTTGCCGCCAGCGCTAGGCTCCTTTTTCCCCCCAGCTGGCTCCTTCCAAATTATAAACCTCGACTTGCCGTTGAGTATATCCTGGATCTGACTCTTAAGCACGGCTTTTTTGTCCATCGGCGGCTTTCTCTGCAGCGTCACCACTGAAGTCCGGTTGCTTTGCTTGTGTGGACTCAGAATGATCCTCTTCTTCATCTTTTTCCTTTTCACCATCACTTTCTTTTTGGTGCTGTCACACCTTGGATGAAAAAGTCAAGTATTACTGGAAAGTCCTTTTATTTTCAAAGCAGGACAGTGTTCAAGCAGAACCTCAGTTTGGATCCCTTTCTGGTTATCTTCTCCAACTTCCTCACGGGCAACTGATCAATGACCTCCAAGACTGCCTCAATTCGAACCGGAAAGGGGAAGCGCTCACTGACTCTCAGATTTTTTTTCAGCACCAACATGTTGAACGCTTGGTCCTGATTCGGATCAAAAGATGAAATCAGCATGCAATAATAATAGTTATAATATATATAGAATAGTAAGTGTTTACCTGGGTGAGTTCAAGATAGTGCAGCAACTTGGTGACAGTGTCAGGGTCCAACGTCTCCACTGTGGCCTCTCCTTGTACGGTGGTCTTTTGGATCCTCCCATCCATCATGGCGTTTTGGATGATGGTGACAATGAAAGTGTCTCTTTCGGCTAGACGGCAGTTGAGCAATTTCTGAAGGAGACCGAAAAGTTTCCAAGTAAGCGTTTTGGTGCACAAAGCCCATTTTTGGTTTATGATTAAATGACCTGGTCCATGTCTTCAAACTGTTTCTCCATCATGCGAAGGTAGTGGTCATTGTATGAAGTGGCTGTTATTACCCACAATCGCTTTTTACCTGCAGGCCCCAAAAAAAAATTCTGACAATAACAGACCAATCATGCACTTGAATGGAGTCAGTCATTTTGCTTGCCTGCAAAGTCCGAAAGGAAATCTAACTCAGGAGTGAAGCTCAACGACGATCCTCCATCTTCTCTGTTGTTGTATCCACGTTGTCTGTCTTCACCCAAGCCCAGCTCCATTCCTGGGGGGAGGTCCGAATAGTCGCCCCAATCCTTCACATTGGGGTCTAGCTGACTCTTGCTCAAAGTGTTTTTCCGCCGTGCAGCCGACGAGCTCGAGGAAGCGAGGCTCCACATGACGGCAACTAGAAGCCATTGTGTGCAAAAGTAGCAAAACATTCTCACGGGTAGGTCAGCTGGCTCGTAAAATACATCTGGTTGCTACAACAAGCTGGGAAAGATTAAAACAAGTCAAGAATCCAGGTCACAAATATGCAAATGTTGTAGTCCTCATTTAGGAGGGGAAAAATAGGAAACAAGATTGCAAAAGTACAAAACTTGACACGAGACCCTCAACTCTGCAGACAGAGTGAGGAGTGAGACCTTCGTCTCTTTCTCCACATACACTCCTGGTTTGAATTAGAGACCCAGCTTGTTAACATGGCTGGAATTTTCTTCAAAGCCTTTAGTGCCTGACACACACCCACGAGCACGCACACACACACAAACGCACACAACCTTGACCGTCATTTACACTAACTTGAAAGCACCATACAAAATACTATGGTATTGTTACGCAACAACGGTGGACCAGTGATGGGAAAATGAAGCTTCAAATTTGCTTCATGAACCAGTTATTGTTTTTTTTAGGAGGGGGGGATTATTTGCATTTTTGTATTATTTTTACGGTGTATGCCAAATTCTAAATGGGGTCAAATCTAATTTTAAAACGAAGATAGACTAGAAAAAAATATTTTTATGATATCACAGCAATAGAGGCCCAACACTTGGCGCACCTCCACTTTTGCACAGCTTGCTTGGCCTCTGACCAGAGCTATTAGTTCAGGTGGAGTCGACACATCATAAATAAACCGTCAGTGCTATATATGGGTCAGATGTTGTGCAGAAAAGGGTTGAGCAGTTCAATGTTGAGGACAATCACTCATTTCTAACCTAGGCTGCAAAAATTAAGTCTGACAGGACCTCCCATTGTAAAACAATGGTTATACATAAAAAGCAGAAATCCGGTATATGCGGTGATTTGCATTTTAATGATAAAATTGATTAAATTGAATCAGATGGATTTAATTTCAAAATTATGATTGGAGTAAAGCAGAGTGAGATGGTGTGCCAGACAATTGGAGATGGCGATGGGAAGAAATGTTCAAACAAGAAACAGGCGTCGTTACAATGCATTCCTCTCTTCGAGCCATATAAGCAAGTCCAGATGATTTGTACTGCATGGGGAAAAGTGTCGGTACTCACTTGTGACCTTTAGATTATATTAACATAAAATCCGATTATTATTGACATTTGTGTTGAAAAGCAAACGAATCACAATCAGACAAATTGTACATTCAAATTCTGCATATGCATGCATTTGATCTCGCACCATACAATTAATTTTTTTTTTTTTGTCCAATGCTCTTGAGCCACGCATCCTGTAGCCATCAATGGCTTTACGGTAAAACAGCGCCTCCAAGTGGAAGCACAGCGAAATTAATTTTCAGATTTCTATTTTCAGACAATTAATATTGTAGTAAATTATTTAAAATTACCCTCGATCATTTTTGTATGAAATGTTATACTGTTTATTGTATGTATTTAAATATAAAGGCAATAATGCGTCGTCTTCCACTTTGCAAAATGATACATGGTTTATATATTAATAAATATATAAAGAGGAATTAATCAAATTGAAATAAATCAGTGAGTTAGATTTGCATTTGCCAAAAAAGAATAAATAAAAGAAACGAGTTTGTCCATCCTCAATCGCTCTATGTATTAATATTCCGGCCCGTTCGGATGACATCTTCCGGGTCGACTTAAAGTTCGGCGGTGCTGCATCCACACACACAAAAAAAGACGCAGACCCCTGCAAAGGTCAGTGGACTTAAATGACGTCAATCTCCGTTGTCTTCGATCACTTGCTCGTGTGCTTTCGTGTTGCGGTGCACCGACGCGTGTACGTGTGTGGGCGTTTTGAGTTTTGTTTCATTTCATACTGTGCCATTGTGAGCGAGGCAGATGTGCATTTGTCAGCGGCTAGCATGCTAACGCCAGTTAGCTAGTCCTCCCTCCACGAGAGAATACACAATAAAAAAAAAAAAAATGACTCCCTTCCATCCTAAAATGGATTGATGATATTGTGGCTTGCGTGAGCTTGATATCATGGACATTTTAATGGAATGTTTTTCAACTTGTATTTCTAACTCTGAATGACACTGTCAATGTGGCATTTGGAAGCCATTCAATCATAATAATAAATAAAATCCGGGGCGCCGAGCCTTCATTTCGCTGGACTATAAAAACGCACTGAAGTAGTTCCAACACTTTTAATGCGTGACATTCTCAGCACAAATAACTTTCACAAGAATTGCACGAAAGTGTTGCTGACGTGGTAGTTTCATTTGTTTTGTAACATCGAAAATTTGAACATATGCTTCAATTCGCTGCAGTCTGATTGGCAGTTTAACCCACCCCATTCTTTTTGTCTTAAAGATGACTTCTTTACAATTAAAAAACAATTAAATCAAACCATTCCCTACTGTGTCTTTTGATTGGAAACTTCATCAGCGTTTGACATTTTACATTAACTGTTGTACTTTGATAACATATTGACCCTTTGTCCTATTTGCAATCAAGTTGACCTATATAGGTCACGTGACGCGACAACTTGAAACTCACTCTGATTCAATGTATCAACAAAACAATTGGACTGTTTTGGGTGCTGCAAGGAAGGATACTTGACATTTAAATGTCAACACCAATGATGTCATGTTGGTCAAGTAGGAGTCATAATGTGTAGTGATGGATGCTCAATGCTTTTCTTTCTTCCCCAGGTGGAGTGCTGTGTGCCCTGCTGACCTCCTGCTGCTGTGTGTGCGTGCACCATGGCCACACTCCTACGCGTGGTTGCGGCCGGCTGCTCGGCCCCCATCTTCAGCGGCGCGTCCTTTTTAAAACTGCAGAGTGTCCCCACTTTCAAAACCACATGCGTGCGATTCTTCAGGATCAATCACGCTCTCGGAAGATGTGCCAGTCCAGGTAGTGTCAAATGCTGCAGATTGATAAAAGAAGAAATTGACAATAAATGCAAAATTTTGCTTCTCCAGGAATTCCCTACAAGCAAATTACAGTTGGCGTCCCAAAAGAAATTTTCCAAAATGAGCGACGTGTGGCGTTGTCTCCTGCTGGTGTCCAGGCCCTTATCAAACAAGGCTTCAATGTTGTCGTGGAAACCGGCGCGGGAGAGTTTTCAAAATTCCAAGATGAGCAATATGCCCAGGCTGGGGCTTCAATTAAAGACCTCAAAGATGTATTTGCATCTGATGTGTTGGTCAAGGTAGGCCTTTTCTTAATGTAGAAATTAAAGATCAGTGATGAAGAAAGTTCATCCCTTCCGAACAATCTTCTTCTAGGTCCGTGCTCCTGTTTTCAACCCCGACCTGGGCAAACATGAGGTGGAGCTGATGAAGGACGCGGCCACTTTGATCAGCTTCATCTACCCGGCTCAGAACCCCGAGCTGATGGACATGCTGTCTCAGAAGAAAGCCACCGTCTTGGCTATGGACCAAGTGCCCCGAGTCACTATCGCTCAGGGTTATGATGCCCTGAGCTCCATGGCCAATATTGCAGGGTGGGTTCAACGGCAGCCGGTTAGATCGTATATTTGCAACACAAGTCAACCTCGATTGACAGTGATATTTTAAAATGAAATTAAATATCAGAGCTTATAAATCCGGGATCCCCTGTAATGTATTACATAGTGCAGTGTTGGATGAAATGCATTTCATTCCTTTTTTTCTTCAGGTACAAGGCTGTCGTGCTGGCTGCGAACAGCTTTGGGCGCTTTTTCACAGGACAAATCACTGCGGCCGGGAAGGTGCCACCAGCCAAGGTGTGTGTACTTTATATTTGTCATGGATAATTGACTTTTGGGTATTTTTCATTTTTTTTAACTAGATTTTTAAAAAAATTTTTTTTATACATTTTCCACCCACTTTTGTGACCCAGCCAATTGAACACCAAGTGTGAGATACATAAACATTCATTCAAACTCTATGATCAACCATTTTCCCATTTATATTTTGGATGCAATTAGGTGCTGATCATTGGAGGCGGGGTGGCTGGACTTGCAGCAGCCGGCAGCGCCAGAGCCATGGGGGCCATCGTTCGAGGCTTTG
Organism: Syngnathus typhle; assembly: GCF_033458585.1. Classification (NCBI taxonomy): domain Eukaryota; kingdom Metazoa; phylum Chordata; class Actinopteri; order Syngnathiformes; family Syngnathidae; genus Syngnathus; species Syngnathus typhle. The sequence continues at coordinate 5,838,936 of NC_083749.1, forward strand.
ACACCAGGTTTGTTTCTTTTTCATACATCTTTGACACACAAATAAAACAAAAAAAATATATAATTTTTCTTTCCAGGGCTGATGCTTTGGACCAGTTCAAGTCTTTGGGTGCCGAGCCACTGGAGGTGGACTTCAAGGAGTCTGGAGAGGGCCAAGGTGGCTACGCAAAAGTGATGTCAAAAGAGTTCATTGAGGCCGAGATGAAGCTCTTTGCCAAACAGTGTCAGGAGGTGGACATCGTCATCAGCACCGCACTCATTCCCGGTATGTACGGAGACTCACAGGGCTTTGTTCCGGGACTCCTAACTTTGTGACTCTGCAAAACCGACCACGGAACATATTTTGCAAGTTGATTTCGTTTTCTCACGTCAGGTAAGCGGGCCCCCATCCTTATCACCAAACCAATGATCGAGAGCATGAAGGACGGATCGGTGGTGGTGGACCTGGCTGCTGAGGCCGGGGGGAACATCGAGACCACGGTGCCCGGGGAGTTGTCTGTATACAATGTGCGTGCACCAAAGAGTTACTCAATAATTGCAAACGACTTGAAAGAATCTCTCATAAGTATATTGTTTTTTTTCCGTAGGGTGTAACCCATATTGGGTACACAGACCTGCCCAGCCGCTTGCCCACGCAGTCAAGCACGCTGTACTCAAACAACATCACAAAGCTGGTGCGCGCCATCAGTCCGGACAAGGACAACTTTTACCTTGATGTGAAGGAAGAGTTTGACTTTGGGACCATGGACCACGTTGTCAGAGGCTCCGTTGTCATGCAGGTACGAAATGTTGTTTGGCATTTCCTGCAATACTTGACGTGTGATTTTGAGCAATGATTTGTAGCCACTGTACTGTAGCAGGTAAAGTATGTAGTGAGAGATCATGAGCCATGAGTGTTTTCTTCTCATGGCCACTAGATGTCACCCTTGCAACATCCATCCATTACTTGAACGTTACAGTTTATGAATCCCAGTCAGTTCACCTTCAAATATTATTTACATTTGTAGTCAGTAACCTGATTCTAGCCTTTTCTCACTACTTTCATAAAATAATTCATTAAATTGTCTAAGTGTGAACAGTTGATTGATTAAATGTGCCCAACATTTGTGCAATTATACAGAACTCTATTAAAAACTATATTATTAGCTAAATAACGGCAGCGCTCCTATTGGATCTCATTCAATTGTGGGTGTACCTAATGTAGTGGCCGGCGAGTGTAAGTTACATGCTTTGAACTAACGCATGACCTCTGCTTCATTTTCATTAGCAGTCATGGCAGAGCCGATGCATATCTTATCTTTTTTCCACCCGCACTTTGTCATCCATCCTCATCATATTGTTGGGAAGCTTTTGGTGCTTTAATCAGCTTTGGGCCAGAGTCTATTAAATGTCTTTCCAGTAAACAAATGAACCGCAGTCGACTATTTTATCTGTATTTATTTACCGAACACATCTTACAAATGATGCATTTGAAACAGATATTACTTATTGTACCGTGTGTACTATTAGTTTGCTTACTTTGATGTTTTTCGTCTAATGTTACATAGATTTGAGGTCATCAGAGATGAAAACAAAACTTGTCAAGTCATTGCTTGATAATAAATATCTTTTGGCAATAACCCGCATTCCTACTCAAACTCTTCTTTTCTTTCTTCCCTGCCACACCTCATATTTTCAGAACGGAAAGATCCTCTTCCCGGCACCTCCGCCCAACAACATGCCCACCGCCGCTCCGCCGAAAACCAAGTCGGTCAAGGAGCTGGCGGCCGAGAAGACTTCCCAAATCACTCCTTTCAGAGCGACGCTAACCTCTGCTAGCGCGTACACTGGAGGTCAGTATACCGAACGTGTCAAGTCCAGAGGTCTCAACATGGACTCCCCCTCTGGACTTAATTTTGCTTTAATTGTCCTCATTGGACTCACGGCTCAGCTTTAAGGGAGGTCAGGGTCTGCTACGAGGTGGAGGTTAATCATCACCTCTTTTAGGTCAGCGCCGGAATGCGCACGGGAGGTGCCAAGTGTCACGGGCAGATTAAAGCGAGCGCTCGCACACTTGCGCCCCAAAACGGGCACCCTCTTAGTGTCAGGAAATGCGCCGTATAAAAGCGCTGTTTTGTTTGAAGTGACACCGCCGCCGCCGCTGGGGCTCCCCGCCGTGCCACACAGGCCACGGGGTTGTGCGAACGCTCCACATGCACTTAATTTCAGATCACACATTGACCGCCCCCCCCCCCGCCGGACGGCCAACATCGTTAGGCGCCGCTTACCTGCTCATTAGAGCGGATGTGTAATTGAGTCATTTGGGATAATAAACTTTCTGGGTTCTCACATGCCAACAGGAAATGAGAAAAAAAACTGCTAAGCCACTAGTGACTTTATTTGAAAGTTTTTCCCCTCCTTTTGTTCCAGGCATGGCTACACTCTTGGGTTTGGGTCTGGCGGCTCCCAACGCCGCCTTCACGCAGATGGTCACCACCTTCGGCTTGGCGGGCATCGTGGGATACCACACCGTGTGGGGCGTCACCCCCGCCCTCCACTCGCCGCTCATGTCCGTGACCAACGCCATCTCAGGTTCGTCGTTTATTTTTACGTTCAAAACAGGTAGACGAAAAAGTAATTCTCCTTCAGTCCAAATAAAAGCTTAAATGATGGTGTTGCCGTTGTTGACTGCTGCTTAACACAATGGGGTCCAAAGGTCGGGGAGGTAAGTGCACGTGTGTGTTCTCGCCGCTTTGATCACCCCGCCAGCCCACGCTGAGGTCGGAAGTAACACACCAGTTGGTGATCTTTAGGGGTCAGGGTGGTCTCCTTCTCATTTAGTCGCTACTCACCCAGACATCAGAGCGAGGCCGCCGAGACTCGGTGGGAATGAACGCCGACACTTTTCACCTCCCTTTAAAATGTTTTACTGGCCACAAGGGACTGCGCTGCTTTTATGTTTGCATCTTAGCTCGTCTTATACTATGCTCTTCTGGGAGTTTTTTTTTTTTTTTTTTTTCCTACCCTTTGATTCTTTGTGAAATTAACCTGACTAATATTTGAATACGAGTGTGATCTTTAGTAAACGTAATATTTTAAATGAAATGTGAACCATTAACGTTGCAATCTGAAATGTACTGACTCACAGATTCACTATTTGCAAGATTTTTCACCCAAAAAGAAAGACTTACTGTGTTTTCAGTGACTGGAGAGATTTTATTGGAAAAATTATTCAACGGTCATAAAAAGTGTAGACAGAACGTTTCACTCAAACAAAAAAGGAAGCTTCAATGTAACCTTGATTCCCTTGAAGTCAACAGCTGAAGAAATTTCACATCATATTTGGTTAATGCTGGATTTTTTAATTTGATTTATTTATTTATTATTCTCGTCAACGCTCGCCTTTCGCCCTGGCCCACCTTCTTTATGGCAGTTTCCCAACTGCATTTTGGCATGACGCTGACTGAGTCACTGACCGTCTGTAGTTACAGGAAAAGACCTCCACAATACGTTGTTCCGGGCACCATAAACACACACGCACACACACACAACTTTTGAACTTTTGAGTTTGGTTGATACTGTATTTTTCCCAGATCTGTTTGCAAAGTTCCTCAGACGTTTGATAGGAAACGTTAAACATGAGAAACCGTATCATACTTTGCCATCAGACAGGAGCACCTGCAACAAGAGGGATCAGTGACATACTGTACCGTATATGGCAGTTTAAGAAATGGACTAACTTGTCGCACTAGAAGAAAAATTCTTAGGCCAACTGTTGAAGCCAGTTACCGGCTGAAGTCCTTTTGAATGCAGATTACTCTGTGTGGGTTTTATTTTAGTGCCTGTTAGTCATTATTGGACTGATCTTATCGAGGCTTCCTGAGCCCAACGCACAGACAGATTTCCTGTAATCTCCAAATCTGGGAAAGGAAAGTTGAAGAATGGAAAGTGTCTGTTTGTCTGCTGCTGTTGTTGTTATTGTTTTTTTTTAATATTGTTGAATAGCTGGCCTAATATTCCAAATGTCCTTCTGTGCAGGTCTTACGGCCGTGGGTGGCCTGTCCCTAATGGGAGGTGGTTACGCCCCATCAAGCACTGCAGAGACACTGGCCGTGCTCGCCGCCTTCATCTCCTCAGTCAACATAGCTGGTGAGTCCCTTCCTGCCTCACACACACACACACACACACACGTACATCTACACAAACTCACGCCGCCAGTTAAAGCAACCGCCGGCCAATAAAACATCAGCGTAGGTAGTTAGGTGGTTGATCGACAGATTTAATATAAATTGTACAATAATATTCCTCTAAACTAGCTTTCTTGTATAGCCACCTGTTCTGCCTGTTTTTCCATTCCAACAACAAATTGTTCCTGGCATGGTCACAATACTCGTCACTAATAATCCTTTAGTTTTCCTCTTGGGGGTGAACTGTGGCTTTATTTTAATTGTCCCTGTAAGTTCCATCCAGACACATCTCACTGTGGTGACGCTACTGCCCCTGTCGCAGGCAATTGTGAACAAAACGTGATGGTCATGAGACAGCATGGTATGACAGGTCGTGATGGACGTGGATTGGAAGCATTCGCCACGGCAGTCACGGCGCGGTTGAGAAGCCTCGACTGTCGTAGTAAAGTAGCGAGGCGCGTTCAACTGAACCTGACAGTACATAATAGGGCACAGCTTTTTATTTTTTATTTTTAAAGCTAAGCCATGTGTCCCATACTTGTAACACTTAATGTTGAATAGGAACCTGGAAGTAAAAAAAAAAAATCTCCATGTTTTGATGCAAAACTAGTCAAGCTGCCCGTCATCTGCGTTTCATCTTCAGAAAGACGTCAGAACATGACAAAGTTGAGCGAACCCATTCTGGCATGCTCGGTAAACATTGTGTGTCTTGACCTAGGTGGTTTCCTGGTGACTCAGAAGATGTTGGACATGTTCAAGCGTCCCACCGATCCCCCGGAGCACAACTACCTCTATCTGCTCCCGGGCGGTTTGTTTGTGGGCGGATACGCCGCAGCGCTGCACTCGGGATACAACATTGAGCAGGTGGGCAATTTTCATCTGGGAACGTGCCGGAATAATTTGCCGCGTCCATCACTGGCATGTAAAAGTTAGGTAATCATCCTTTTTATGTGGACTTTGTTTGTCCAGATGTTGAGCAGAATCGTCCATGCAAAACAGATTTTTTTTTTTTTTTTTAATGTATTATATGTCTCCTCCTCTCACCAGATGATGTACTTGGGCTCCGGAATGTGCTGCGTCGGCGCCTTGGCGGGTCTCTCCAATCAGTCCACAGCCCGTCTGGGCAACGCCTTGGGGATTATGGGAGTGACCGGGGGCATCGTCGCCACCCTGGGCGCGCTCAAGCCGAGTCCCGAGCTCCTGGCGCAGATGAGCGCCGCCATGGCCGTCGGCGGCACCGCCGGTGAGTCTGCGGTGTCTCGTTTTGGACTTGCGTTTGTTGTCGGCTTGGATCGATTAAGAAGCAGGTGTGTGGCGTGCGGGTGAGCCCTGTGATCATCAAACAAGTGTCTGTGTCTCATTTGCGGCCAAACACAAGGAGGAGGAGGAGGGGGGGGATGTTCAGCTTGTCAAAATTATGCATTAGCTTTCACTTACATTAGCCATCGTTTAATCGAAATGGTAATCGTTCCAGTAACAAAGCCAGACTAAACAGCCCGCATCGGCTTCCCAGCAGCTCTCCGTCATGACGTCTGCATCTCTATCTCCGCGTGTGTTGAATCAGTTGTTCTTTCCTCCGCAGGGCTGACCATCGCTAAGCGAATCCAGATTACCGACCTGCCCCAGCTGGTGGCCGCCTTCCACAGTCTGGTGGGCTTGGCCGCCGTACTCACCTGCGTGGCCGAATACATGGTGGAGTACCCGCACTTTGCCACAGACCCCGCGGCCAATCTCACCAAGATCGTGGCCTACCTGGGCACCTTCATCGGCGGGGTCACTTTCAGCGGCTCTTTGGTGGCTTACGGCAAACTGCAAGGTTTGAATAAGTTCATACTCGGAGATGGACACTTGACTAAATATGTGTCATGACACACAAAAAAAACAAGGATAGTTTGCTGATCTCTTAACTGCGAGGCAGATGTTGATCTAAGTTTTCTGTTGATGTAGGATTCGCCCTGTTTGGTTTGTGTTTATGGAGTAAACTAATTAGCGCTGAAATATTTGCACCATCTCCTGCTTGCTGCCAAATAATAAAATCCATTTATGCCTCGCTACTCTCAGGACGTCAACACATTGCCTCTTTAAATTGGAGGCAAGCCTGCGCAAATATGACACGGTTGCCAAAATTCTTGATTAGAAGAAAAAAAGTGAACTGAAATGATTGATTATTGCTATCCCGAGATCAAAAGTTTGATTTTCCATCCTCATTCTCTCATTACGCAGGTATGCTGAACAGCGCCCCCTTGATTCTCCCCGCCCGCCACGCCCTCAACGCTTCTCTGATGGCCGGCAGCATCGGGGGGATGATCCCCTACATGCTGGACCCCAGCTACGTCACAGGCATCACCTGCCTGGGCTCCGTCTCGGCTCTGTCGGCCATCATGGTACGTGCGTACGTCTCCGGAGCGCACAACGGAGCATTCATTTTTACGGCCACGTGTCATCGCGCGCGGATCGGAATCTGTTAACGTTGACGGACGGCGCGTGTTAGAAGGTTGATTTCGTGTTTCCATCAGGAAGGGGGCGAAGGGAAGCCAGTCAATAAGCGGCCTGTTGCACCGGCATCGGTAGCTGCCCAGAAATCTGTTAATAGTCTGGCAAGCATCGTGGCAAAAAAGAGTCGACTTTGTGCGACTGCCAGCCTCCCGCTTGCACTTGACTTTAATTATATTGGGCTTCACCACTATAAAGTCACGCTTAACCTTTGGAAAATTTTCCCCAGGAGTCGACTCGGCTGGAGTTGACTTTAAACTTTTAGCAGCAGAATGTTGAACACCTTTTTGACCTGTGGAGTTTTTTTCTTTTTTCTTTGTCATCATATTACTAAAAACCCGTTAACGTTTCGAGTGAACTGAAGTAACGATAGCACATCGAGGTCTTCTAATAAGCAGCAGATGCTTTTGGGAGCGTTTCAGCTTTGTTCTCCTCGCTACCTTAAAATCGATTATTATTAGCGGAGAAGGCGAAACATATTTCACTCATTAAAGACGTTCCATTGGCAGACTAGCAAACGAGCACTTAGACAATCCACACATCTGCCGATGGATTTATTAGGGCCTCCATAGAGAGCTTAGCTAAATATCATATCAGGTGGATATTAAATGTCTTATCTCTAATCAGGGTCTTATCATCTCGTGTATCATCTTTTCAGTGATTTCATTTTTATTTTATTTTCTTAAATCACCGGACCTACTCTTCTGTTTCCCCTCCAGGGAGTAACCTTAACGGCGGCCATCGGGGGTGCCGACATGCCGGTGGTGATCACCGTGCTGAACAGCTACTCGGGATGGGCCTTGTGCGCCGAGGGTTTCCTGCTCAATAACAATCTCCTGACCATCGTCGGAGCCCTCATCGGATCTTCCGGTGCAATTCTGTCGTACATCATGTGTGTGGTAAGTCGATGACGCGACAGTAGAGTTTGGAATTTGCTTGTTGTTCCTTCCGCGTCCACCAGGAGGGACTCTAATGTTACCATAGCGGCCATGTTGTTGATGAGCTCAACCTCACGTGTGTGCTTTCTCACACTCGCCATAAATAAAGTTGACCCAAGATGAGGCGATCATTTTGATGAAAGCAATTCTGCCCGTCAGGCAATGAACCGCTCGCTGGCCAACGTGATCTTGGGAGGCTACGGCACGTCTTCCACAGGCACCGGGAAGCCCATGGAGATCACGGGGACGCACACCGAGGTCAACATTGATCAGACTGTGGAGATGATTAAAGAGGCCCAGAGCATTATTATCACTCCAGGTAACACACACATACAAGTCGAAAAACATGGCACTTTGCCAGTCACTGCCCCCCCCCCCTTTCAGGGTTTGCAAAGTGTGTGTTCTGTTTATTTAACCCTTTGTTGACCCGTGTTACATCACCGTTTTGCTAGGGTAATTGACAAGGTTGCCCCCCCCCCCCCCATTGCACACTTACCCTGCCAGGAACAGACATTCTTAGACCCTTGTGTGGTCGTGTCTGATAAAATCTGCAATGCAGTGCGTGCTAATTAATTTTGTGCTAAATTTTATGTGTATATGATATTGCAAATATTTGACTTTTCTGTTACTAATGGATGACTACAATGATCATATCAGACAGCCTGACCAAAAAGGAGCCAGAATAACGTTGGACGGAGTGGGGGGAAAAAAAATTGTTTTGATTTGTTTTTATCCGTCTTTTCAGCAAATAAAAAAAAAAAAAGGGATTCCAGGGAATATTTGTAAAAGTCAAAACATGAGAATTTAGAAGAATCATAACAAAGCCTGTCAAAGATAAGATACTTGGACTGTCACATTAGTTTGAGGTCATTGAGGCTGTCAGTAAAAAGTTTTATTGATGCTTTTGGGCGTTCAGCTGTTGACCTCTATTCTGCTGCAATGCAAAATATCCAGACTTTACGATTGCTGATGTCATAATAGCCATAACGCCGCGGAATCAAACGGCTGATTATTTTCTCTGCTGCAGTAATCAGCAGTCTACTGCCGAGTGCTGCCTTATTTAGCCCGTCCTCATGTTTCAACTTAACCAATCGTAGCGCACCGTCACCTCACCTGATTGACATCTGGGAAAACCCTAAGAAATTTCTCAATAAACGTGATTTGCATGCTTTGTCTGGCCCATCTCCCTCAGGTTTATTTTCCTCCAAAATACAGAATGTTGGAAGCAAAGAGAGGACAATAATTTACTTTTTTTCTCCCCCCTTGTGTTGGGAACTCTCGACTTTAATCATCCCGTCCGAAAAAGGTTTCCGATTGGTTGTTGCGATAAGATTTCCAAACACCACTAAAGCGTCTGCTATGTGCGTGTTTGTGTATTTTTTATGGCTTGATAAAGAGCAATTTAATATATTTTTGTTTTCATGTTTAGACTTTCCACAAATGGAATCCCTGTTTCGTAGCGATTGTCATCGACACCCACGTCACTCACCAGTCCAGGCCGCATTTTAACGACACTAAGCCTTCAAACATTTATTGGCGATTTGGCAACATACGATCAGGGGCGGTGACGTTCTTTTGAAGCTGGCAAGGTTACCGGCCGCCCATTTTCTTTTCAAGTGTACCTGCTTGGACGCTTTGCTCTCCCAACCGCATTAGCACGTTCTGCGGGATCGTAAAAGGCAGTCACAGCGGGTTGTCGGCGAGCGCTTGGAGGGGCTGTGAGGGTCAGCTGCAGGACTCCACTTCAAAAATGTTCCTGTGGTTTTACTACTTAGCTAAAACAGTTTGGACTCCACTAACTGCCAATCTTGCTGTTGCTATAAATAGACCCGCCTCTTGTCGGAATCATTACTATCAAAGTTTTAGGAACAGCTAACGACTTGAAATGAATAATACTCACTCTTTCTCGTAGGTTATGGTCTTTGTGCTGCCAAGGCTCAGTACCCCATCGCAGAATTGGTGAAGAATCTCAAAGATGCTGGCAAGGACGTTCGGTAAGTTCCACATCTCGAGCCGCACCCCGGTAACCTTCTCCCAAGTTAACATTCTTCGCTAGCGCTGTAGTTGTTGGCTTCTCCTCACATACACCCGCCCGTGTTGTGCTCACCAACATAAACTCCGTTCAAATCAAACGTTGAACAAACAAGCTCGAGTAATTGTGTGCAAAAATGGACGGCGTGCTTTTGAATGAATTCCAGTCAAATGCCAAGTCTTGCGAATGATGGCAAAGAACTCAAAGGGGGACGGGGCGGATGGAGTGAGTTGACCAAAAAACACAAGAAGGATGAATAAGGATATGGAAGCACGTGGAATTGATCCCGCCTCCGTTGTTTGATGGCGGTGGCGGCAGCTGCTGCTCGCGAACTTCTTGGAGCATTTGTACTTGATTAGAGAGAAAGTGGCCGGTCAGAGTTCAAGAGAAGGAAAGAAAAAGCTCTTGACTTTGCTCCGTATTCTAATTTTTAATGACCGTAATCCCTTTTAATCGGCGTCGCGTTGTACAATTGGAGGTTTACTCTGGCGTCCAAAGTGTCGTTTTCAATCCCCCGCCGCCGCTAATACGTCCCAGATGCTGCGGCCCGGCCCGCCTGCACTCCGCTCCTGCCTAAAATCACCAAACTAATATGAGTTAATCCCAATACAAACGCCGGCTGGTGTTACACCACACGGATGCTTTATTCTTGTTGTTGGGGAAATCATTTTGTATTCTCTGGCTGGATTTGTAAATTGTCAATTTGTTTTGTCTCTCACACCAAGCCTTGGCGTGGTGGTTTTGTAATTCATTCCAGTCTCGGGCAGGTCTGCAATAGTCTCTTTAATGTTGCCAAGGGTGATGTTCAAGTTGTAATGTAAGAAAAGTATTGTTGAGTTATAGAGATAGGTTGAATTTCCAAAAATGTGAGCCAATCTGAGGGAGCCAAAATTCTTGACATGTCGGGGATCAAATACAAAAAAATTCACATAATGTTTTTTAAACACATTTTTGACTGCTATTCTGCCATTTTACACATGGGTTTGTTTCTTCTCTTTTTTTTTTTTTTTTTAAAGTTTTTGGTGATTTAAAAATTTTAATTACAAGATGTTTCTCCAGGTTCGGTATCCACCCCGTCGCCGGCCGTATGCCCGGTCAGCTCAACGTGTTGTTGGCTGAAGCCGGCGTCCCTTACGACATTGTCCTGGAGATGGAGGAAATCAATGAAGACTTCCCTGGTAAGTTGAGGCGGGCCGAGATTTGAATTCCAAACCTTTGGAGAACCACTGAAATTATTACCCAAATTTTGTTCCAAGGCAGTCGCCCAAAAGAAATTCCTGCAAAGGGCGTAGTACCTTCCATGTCGAATCATATGTTGGCCCATTCCTATTGGCTAGTACTTTAATTCACCGCGTGTCATTCCAGAGACCGACTTGGTCCTAGTGATCGGCGCCAATGATACTGTAAACTCCGCCGCCCAGGAAGACCCCAACTCCATCATCGCCGGCATGCCCGTGCTGGAGGTCTGGAAGGCCAAGCAGGTAAGACACATCTGGCACACGTGCGCGCTCCGTCGTAACATTCGAGGGCCCCCAAATAGATAAAAGAGCAACAGACGTGTTCATGTTGCAAGAAAGAAGATGTTTAAAGCTCCAGGTGCGGTCCCATCCTGATCCTATTAGGGGTGACTGCGTCCCTGTGGAATGGCACCGCTCCGAAATCTGGGATTGATGCTCTTTGCCCACAGCAGCCTTTCCCAAAAAAAACTTAAAAGATAACCCAATTTGCTGAGCATGTGAATAAGCATGGGCCCATTAACCGGTTAACATCGGCGTCTCAAAACTTGTATAACTTTGCATGAGCCTTACAAGCTGTTTGTTGACTTTGCCTGTTGTGATTTATATGACTCCTCTTAATCAGTGAGCTATATTATGTTAGGTTACGAATTTTAGTTATTGATCTTAAATCAACATTGTAATATAGTAGGATTTTCAAAGGTTTAATTAATCATTTAATGGAATTACTAAGTCTCATCTACAGTATGTGTTGTGTATCTTTAAGTGAATGATGTTTGCATGTTAGCATCTGCTGCACGCTCCTTCTGAGTCTTGTAATTTTGTGTTGCCCTCGCTTCACTCAAGCAGCGATTTATCTAAAGCTTGCTTATAACTAAATAAATTTTGGGCCGCAATGCAAAACAAACAAAAAAAATCCACCTAACAATGACAGCGCAAAAAAAAGGATAGTCATTGTAAAACCATAATTCTGTCCTAAACTAATGACCGCCTGCCTCCAACACAGAGAAAGAAAAGGAGGCTGTCCATACACACAGATGGGGCAACATGAGCATGCACTGTTTAGGGAAGCGCTTTTAAACAGTCGGTCGGCAAAGTGAAGCAAGAATAAGCCATTTCGGAGAATAAACTTCCCTGAACTTTTCCGCTCAAAACAGCAACAAAGTGTGTTTTTGGCACAGACGGGATTAAATTATCACCTAAAATGAAACCGGCAGGAGAGAAATCATGCAGCAGATGTGAGCAAGTCCTTGAGCGGGAAGGGCTTTGCAATTAGCATACAAAGCATGCAGCCCTACCTTGACTCAAGAGCTCAATCCAGTGCTCGTAACTCAAATCACGTCTGCCTTTTTTTTTGCCATGCCTTCCTAACTTTCAGCAAATTTTCCATCTTTAGAAATTATTCAGTATTGTGCATGATGGATGGATGGATGGATCAATACTGAACGATAGATGAATATCTTTGTCTTGTGAGTCAAATTTTCGCTCGTTAGCAAAAAAAAAAATCAACCAATGGAGCGAGGAGCCTCTGTAAATTCTCCTGCGCCGTTGTGACATCCCCCTTCGTCAATGGCCGACGGCGCTTACCGTCTTGACGGTGTCCGCTCCCGTTTACCGTAGGTGGTGGTGATGAAACGCTCGCTGGGCGTGGGCTACGCCGCCGTGGACAACCCCATCTTCTACAAGCCTAACACGGCCATGTTGCTGGGCGACGCCAAGAAGACGTGCGACGCCCTGCAGGGCAAGGTCCGTGAGGCTCACTGAGCTGCTGTCTCCGTCAAAGTACAATCACGCAAAAAAGGGAACCACATCGAGACCCGGCGGCATTGCGTCATCTTTGCGCCAGTCCCGTCAACACTCTACAATAAGACAAATGGCAGCGTTTAGCGTTCATATGATATTGGTGTCGTGTTTTTTTTTAGCATTTAGATGAAGGAAGGGTCTGCCCTACACATAGAGGAGATCCCTATTGTGGAAGAGTATGTTACATGTTTGAAATCACACTTTTTAGTAAATAGATAAATAATTAGTGTTTTTTTTCCCCCATCAATAACCAATATGATTTTTTTGTTTTTTCTGACAATCTATTTTTAGCATTTAGTTTTGTTACCAGCGGGAAAAACAAGCAATACGATCAAAACCGTTTTCTACAATCTTTTCTTTTACAGGTTTATACCGTGTTGAAAAACCTTTACGGAAGCCACGGTCGCTTCTTGAATTATGATTTGGGCCTCGTAGTGGACCTTAAAAAAAAACACATCTGTATCTGTATTCATGATAATCTGGACAACCAACATGAGATGTATTTACGCCTTAGATAAACATGAAAAATGTGGGGAATAGCTTTTTAATGGACAATGATGAGATGTTGCGTCCAGATATTTCAGCGCACACGTGTGGGGAAGCTGTATCTGTTTCCAACAAATGGGTAATCTGGCGTTTGTGTCATTGCCTCACAGCCAGATTGTTGAACAGTCCCCATTTGGTTGCAATTCATGCCACATCAAAGCCCTTATTTTGACCTGTTAGTCTGATTTTACACTGCAGGTCCAAGTGATAAATTTATTTAATCTTCCTATTAAGATGAATCGTACATAAACGTTGGAAACAAACCGTTATTAAAGATTAAATCGGAAAAAATATTGAACTTCAAAGTGAAATATAACTGAACTGTACTTGGGCAGTGATTCTTTTATCTGCCACTAGGGGAAGTGCTACACTTTGGAAGCGGCTGATTCAGTGCAATTTATTTTTCCTAATTGCAAGCAAAAAAAAAATAAATCTAATTTCTAACGTAAACCATGCAGTGTAAATCCAGCCTTATTCAAATTCGTACCATCACAATTAACATCAAGTACATCCGAGTCAAACGGTTGTACAGTGTATAGCGCTTGACATTATTTTTCCTGGTTCGAGGAACAACAAGACTTTTGTAGATGACCTGCTGATGTGTACTAACCCCTGGGACCCTTCCACCATTTTGACCACCATGTTTCTTTCTACCTCTTCACACAGACACACATGACCAATAACGTTTCATATTGATTCATTTCCATATTGATTTTATGTAACCTTCCTCATCTTTAGTGTGTCGATGAACCATCAAACCTCAGTTTGCCGCTGTCTAGTCGAGTTGTTGCTAATATCCAGTGTGCTAACTCAATATTAAAAGGTCGTTGCCCAAACCTAAACCTGATCAATTTATCGAGGCCATTTCCAATGTACATTCTCTGTCACCCAAAACGGAAAGTATTTTTGTAACGTGACATTTGTCAAGCACAGCTATTTGGATTAGAAGCGTGAATGCACCATAATAGGAAAATGTACTGTGAATGTTCTTTTCCGCTTTTGTTTATCATATGGAGCATCATCCCTAATAAATAAACTTGTAATTAAAATAGACTGTATTTTGTCTGTTGTTTTTTCGTGTCATGACTACTATCTGATGATAATTTCCAATTTAGTTTCATATAGCGCCAAGTATGTGTTGTGTGTGACATAAAAGCATCGCATGAGTGAGCCATGGGGGTTGCGTTACTACCCGAGATGTAAATCCGCATTTGTGTGACATGTCCCCCTCTAAGCGCCACTTGGCTCGCCATTCATCATTGCAAAGCCGTCTGGGGCCGCTCGGGTTAGGGCGGGTGCCCACAGAGATGAGACGATACTATGATGAATGCATGCGTGTGCCATGAGGGCGGCTTCATTCCGTAACAAGTAGCACTCAGACAGGCTCTTATCTCCTCTGTGGGTACGCAACTTCTGAAGGGAAGCTGTCACTCGCCACAGTGAGGGTGAGATCCTGGGATAAGCTTTGAAACATTTTGGTCAAAAGGTTTGACATTGTGTGTAGCATCATACAATGCTTAAAGGTCTGGTGGTGTCGGTGTTAATGGCGAAGCTTCATAGTGTGATAACAGCAGAGGTGACAGCCTCCTGTTGCCACTCTGCCACTATTTATCCTCGAGTCTGAAGGATCGCCCGCATACCTCTGCCACAATAAGCCTCCATGCTCCACTCTGGCCTGGAGCTTCGCGTGCACTTTGATGAGCATGCAAATTACGTACTTGCGGGGAGAGTGTGTTTTGGTGAGCAAAAGCGTTTGATCATCACTATGGCTTTATAGATAGTTACAGTATTTTGTCTTCATGGTCGCCCCATTAAAATGCACCATGGATGGGTCGAGATTATTTGGTCTTGTTAAAATATAACCCAAATGGTTTAAATAATTGAATTGAATGGAATAGACGAACATTTCATTGGTCATTTGGTTTTGCAGCAGCAGAGTGGACAGCAGTAAAAAAAAAAATAGCATACATGTGGCAGTGCCGTTACCCTTTAAGCAATTGTGCCATAACACATAAACCATATAAAAATAAAAATAAATCTCTCAAGCATATATTCTTTATCCCTCGCAAAGAACTGTTAATATTACTGCTGTATTGAGAAGGATAGCAAGAGAGGAGCTGAGTCTGTCTTACTGTCCCCAGGTGGCCAATCTGTGCACACCAGGTGAGCAGCACAATGTACATTGAAGTGCGACAGAAACTAATCTCAAAATATATTATCGACTGCTAATTTTCCTAATAAAATGGTCAGTGGGGCTGGAACATATGAATCAAATTTCTCTTCATTTCGCTTCTGTCTCACACTGTGTTCTAGTCCCACTCGAGACAAACATTTTGTCCTCGAATGAAGTACTAACAATCCTGGAAGTAATGACAACAAGTAGTACACAGCAACACTACGCTGAATGTTTGACACGTTTTAAACAAATGCAGCGCAGACAAGACGCCACAACGCAACATGTTCCATTTATACACGTTATCAGCGCGAGTGTGTACATGAAGTAATCCTTGTTGAAAGGTGTGCAGATGAAATCGTGTTTTTAGTTTGCTTTGTTGACAGGGAATGCCTCCTCCCGCTTAGATCAAGTAGATTAACCCTGTGTTTCTGAGTGTGTCATAATCAAGCCCAAGAATGAAACGTCTCCAAAGTGTTTTTTTTGGGGGGGTGGGGGGTCAGGGGGGAGACATCTGTTCCACATGTCTTCCAACAAATGGTCAGTGTAAACATGAGCTATAAGCTGTATCTGCTACTTTAATGACTTGCAGCGAGGCCATGTGACAACCACACGTCCCCCAGGGGCGAGTGTAGTAAACATGTGCAACTATGCTTTAAACTCGCGTAACTAGCAGAAGGTGCATCGTGCTCGGCTGTCACGCCAGGGGAAGGTGGGGCGGGGTCAGAGTCGTGGGTTTCTTTGCGCTCGGAAACCATTTGGTGCGTGGTAAGATTGTCAGCAGCGTTGTGTGGCGGTAACATAATAGATTAGTATTTGTTGTTGCATAAATGTGTTAATTGAGACACATCGTGGGAAAAAAACACATTTTTTTTTTTAGTTCATTGCGATCCTTTGCTCCCGTTTTGTAGTTACTGTGGACCCCATTGTAATTCCATTGCTAACCAAAACAGCAGCACGTAATGGCCACTCCATAAATTAATAAAATTGTTTGTACAAATAAAGACCTCCCACCGCCTTGAGTGACTAAAAATAATTATCAAAAAGGTTCATTTTGCTGTTATGACCAATTTGACCAAATGAGGTAATCCTGGGAATTTCCACAAAAGCCTTTTTCTTTGGTTCCTAAAAATGTGTTGGGAATCCAGATAAGTCCTGAAATCCAAAGCCCTTTTAATGCTTGAAAGAAGAGGCCGCCTTTCCTTTCCCGAGCTCCTCCTAAAAGCTCCCACAGTCATTGCACTTTCCGAAAGACATTTGCACTATGACAGCCAGAGATAAATGTCAACGCAACCTGGCCGGCGAGCAACACAAATGACCTTTTTACTGTTCAATTTCATCGCCGCTTAAGGCCGGCTAATGTAAACATTGCGGCGGTGAGTCTTTTAAGCTGCTTTTATTGTCCAGCTGCTCCTCAACCTCTGGATGTAAATTGTTGAGAGATGAAGATGGAAGGAGGAGAGATAAATGAAAGAAGCGAGGCTGCTTAATGTAGAGGCGACGGGCCGACATGTGTCGCTATGAGCCTTTTAGTCTCTCTAAAACAGAGGCAATACACTTTTAGGGAAACAAAATGTTTATTGAAAGATCTTCCAGGGCCACTTAGCAAGAGTTTGTTATTGTCCTTTGGTCAAACTAGAGATGAGGCTGAAAGAGTCAAGAAAGTGCAGCTGGGTGAATAACGGAAGACACCCGTTGCCACTTGCTCTTCCAATATCTCTTCATCTAAATAATATTTGGATTAAACCGGTTAATAATAATCCAAAGACACAAATTCTTGTTCGTACAGTTCGAACTGCAAAGTACAGTCGGCTCGAATGTTTGTAGGCCGCAACTCAATGTGTGGGGCCTCGAAAAACCATTGTGTCCCCCCCCACCCCCCTTTAGTCTAAACCAGTCTAGGCTCCAAGACCATAACCACACAATCCTCCACCATAGAGAACACCCCGTGCTCTGTTGCAATGAAAAACCACTGTGTTCAATTTCATAAAAAAAAAAAACATTTTAGCAGGGGAAAAAAAAAAAAAAAAAAGACACAACTTTAACAGCCCTTGTGTCGGGAAATGAAAAGAAGTTATGGAAAGGATGTTAGCGGGGCCGTCAATGGGAGTCGGGTATCGGCCGGATGACCTCTTTGGTGTCGAGGGGGCCTCATCGGCGGCGCACAAAAGACTTGAGTGACAATGAAAGAGGCAATGAAAGAGAGATGGAGTTTCAGAGCCCAGGCGGAAGAAAGGAAAACATCATATCTCTTCCAGCGCTATTCTCCATCTGTCTCGCTCACTTTCTGTCTCTTGCTCGGTGTTTGTCAAACTACAAAGGCGGAAACACCTGAGCCGTCCATTTATGTCATGGAAGGAATGCGTCTTGTGAATGTGTGTGTGGGCAGGTGTATGTTGGCGTCTGGAGAGCTGCGCCGGCCGCTGTGAGAGAAACGGCAGCAAAGTACGTACCCCGATAGCCAGTCCTTGAATGCACCGCAGCTGTACACTATGGTGGTATATTTACAGCCTGTGTTGACATCTGATGAAACATGACAGGAAATCATGTGTTGGGATGCTCATGTTTGTTTTTCACTCATGGATAAAGACAAGCCTCAAAAATGCACTTTGTAGTTACTGGCCAATGAAAGCCAGATGCGTCCCTACACGATGCTCTTCTGTATTTACTATATTGTGCGTCCCTTTTGGCCTATAACATCTTTTAGGCTATACCGACTCTATTTTCGCCTTTAAAATGAATTCAAATACAATTGTTATATAATATAGTTTTAATATAATATATGCAATCCCACAAAAATCTCATTTGTTGACCTCAGTGTCTAAAGGCTTGCTTTTGTGAACGTTGCAATACCAAATACATTTTTAAAAATTAATCGAGTAATCGGAAAAACAAATCGATTTTCCAATTGTATTCCCTTTGTATTTTGATAATCGAGTTAGCGTTTAGAGTTATTTTTTTAAACTAAAGATTGTCTGATTTCAAACTATGAAAAGTCATAATTCTCAAATTTCTCTTGTCCTTTATGAAAGCAGACTGATTTATATTTTGCAAGCTCGACAGCATTTTAATGTCAAATCGGACTAAATATACCAGAAGTCATTTTTGGGTGAAAAATTTCAAGCCCCTACATTACTCAAAATAAATATATATACAAAATAAAATGAATTGAAATTAAATAATTAATTAACCATACATCCATGACACCAAATACTTATTAGCTTTGGTTCAGAATGAGCACAAAAAAAAATCAATTCCCATTTGTTCTAATATTATCCATCAAATGTCAGAACAAGTTGGAATAACAGCAAAATCCCTGATTAATGTCAATAAAATCACATTTGATAACTATCGTAAGACTTCCTGAATGTGGGTTGCTGCTCACGATGTTGATGGCGGCACAGGTGGAAGCTTGAAAGTACCGAGATGCCCACATACTCAGTCCGTCCTTATCAGTCAGGTGTGGCCGCCGCGCAAACAAGCTCTTGTTGTGGTTGCGTGCGCGTTTCAACTTCATGTCTAAGGGACGGACAATAGATATGTCGTGCCACTAAAGCCCATTCTTTCTTGATGGAATTTTCTGGAGCACAACAAAAGACTGTGTGTCAACAACATGCCAAGAGTTATGTTCTTAGCATGGTGCACATTCAAGTTTTGGAGAGATTTCTCTTCGACTTTAGGCGCTAGGGGAAGCCCTCGTTATTCGTGTGACGATGTGATGAGTCAGCCATCGGAATGGCAATAAAAGCAAATTTAGAAAGCTTTTTGTGAAACTGATGTTTTTTTGGTAGAGAGGCCACACACTAGAGTTTGGGGCTTCTGCCAAGAGAACACTCCAGAATAGCAACTATTCATAAATTGGCGGCTCTTCTCTTTCGACGTCAGCGTGAGATGTTCCTCAGCTGCTCCAAAGGGAGCGCGAGGTCATTGTGGAAATGTGCGTAGTGATGATGCACAAGTTGCAAAAACAGCAAAGTTTCAAATCGACCTTTACGCAACCACTTGGAAATGAAATAGGAACTATTCTGTAATCACAGAGATGAGCAAAACAATATGATGATCACCTCCCCCAAACCAGAAAGTACCAAGAAAGGAAATGCCCAAATTTGGCCTGATTGCCGCCATGTTTGATCCCCGTGCAGGTGTATGGACTCAAGTGTCCAAAGACTGTAACCGTTGTGTAGCTCGAACAATTCATGATGTCGGAGTGACCAAAAAAAAAAAAGCGGCCACTCATGCACTGTCCTTTCGTGCGTCAATAAAAGAATAATAATAAACAACACTTGACGTCAGATAATAAGTGTGTGTTGTTGCCGTGACGACGCAAGCAATAATGAAGTCATTGAATGGAAGCCTGAGAGCAGCTTTGTAGGATTTTATCATCAATATTGATATAATCTCAAACTAAACAGCAACGCTTTTTGGGTCAAGGCTCCCCTTAGAGTGGAGAAATTATTCTTTATGGACGCCCTCAAATGAAAGCGACAATAAAATAAGAGCCATGAGCAATAAAGAAAATATCCCCAAAATAACTTGATTAAAATACTACACAGCTTCATGTCGAAATTAAATACTTTTTCTGTTTTCAGAAATAAAATGCTAGCTAAGCCTTTTGACAATAAATAAATAAATAAATAAATAAATAAATAAATAAATAAATAAATAAATAAATAAATAAATAAATAAATAAATAAATAAATAAATAAAAGTATCAGAGATTAGAATTGGTCCAAAGCTAACGTAGGGAGCGGTAATATGTTCATTTTATTTTATTTGCGAATTAGTCGCCATATGTACTGTGGATATAAAAAGTTTACACACCCCTACTCGAATGTGAGCTCTTTGTGATGTAAAAAAAAAAATAGACAAAGGCAAATCATTGCAAAACTTTCTCCATCCTTAATGTGACTTATAAACTGTACAAACAATAGGAATAAAAAGATTTATTATCGTGTGGACCGCCAAGCTTCAGCACGAGGGTCCCCAGACCCCAGTTTGAAACCCGCTGCTCTTGAGCCATCGCTAACTTTCCTGACTCGTAAGTGCATTAGTTCGTGTTATCTTCATGTCAACAGTCCCTCTCAAATATTTACAAGAGCCTGGCGGGGAGGCGTCCAAGCCAACGGCGGGATGATTCACCCTTTTGTTAACACAGTCGCCGCCCTCACATCCAAAAGTAACTCGGTACCACTCGGAAACATCCACACGAGTAGAGCAGCTAAAGTGTCTCGAAACAATGTTTGCTCAACACGACTTGGCCGAGGAGTCGCTTGTACTGAGAGATGATCGCACTTGCAATTTTATTCACATACCAGAGAATTTTCCCAAACACATTTGGACACCAGAAATCGGGATAACAAATGAGATGGCGACGATTTGATTGAATCAAATGAATAGCAATTGGGAACAGATATTCAAAGTGGAGATCACATATACTAGCGTAATCCTACAAACTGGTAGACGGGAGTTTATTTACTCGACTGCAGATAAGCGGAGGGATAATGATAGGGAGCATCCCTTTATTTTTGGCATAATATTAAACATCGTCAGCAGCATGTTTATGTCGAGTTAGAGTGGAGTTTATAATAAAAAACGAAAATTATGGTGAAATCCAGAGAGGGGCTGAGGATCAAAAGAGGCTGAAGAAAAAAACGCGTTTTCATCCATATGAGGAACTAGTCATGTGCCTCGATGAGTGCTGCTGATTTGGTTAGCAACGCGGTTCAAAATAATCTTATATTAAAATGTATTATGTTATGTATGAACCACTACCACATTTCTAGAAATGCAGAATACTCAAGTATATTTTCAGAAATAGGCAGAAATTTCCCTTTAATTTAACTCAAAAATGCATTTTTCATAATATACCTCCTGGGAGTAAAAAACTGGCTGATGTTTGTAGAACAAAATCAACTTGGAATCATTTTATTGCCATCTGATCCCAAAAATAATAATGTTAAAAAAATCGATGTCACTTGCTGTCTTAATTTAACACGTTTGAATTATTCCCTGTGAAATTCGAAATAATACGCAAGTTAATGAATACCGTGAAACATTTTTAAAAAATTGGGAGCACTTGATCTTGGTAACAAGTAGGTTTTTGACGTTCTTAATAAACTGAAAGATCACCCAGAGCGACCACCTACCCGTCAGTTAGCGTTATTGTACGTTTTACATGACTCGTACATCAAAATGTCTCTTTACGCAAATATAGACTCTTTTGCAGATTTACGACTTTCACATGGCAACAATCATAAACCTTGGAAAAAATGGCCGCTATTCAAGGCTCGAGTAGATTTGAGAGCCGTTGATGTTGTATAATGAGCGAAACAGCTAGATAACTTTTTATTTTCGGGAATAAAATTGCCCATTAAATGCAACATCAAAGCGACGACGGGGGAGGTCCGCCGTGTCTGATTGGAAATGTCTAAGGTTGCTGTGCTGGTATGTGTGTGTGTTTCATCGTGGTAAATATGTGTTTGAAGGTACGCTTGTGTACGCATGTTTTGGTCAAGGTAGGAAGGAGCGTGTGAGTCATCGTGCGTACAGCTGTGCTCCAGATGAAGGAGGCCACCTGCCCCGCTTTTTTACTCCGTTTTCCTGTCGACATCCAAACAACAATCAGTTGGGGCAACACGCACATTTAGACACGCTTATTCGATACGTCGACAGATACAATTTAGAGTTCGACCTCAATTTTCAGGAAGAATGCGCCTCTGTCCCAGCACAGAAATGGGTACTGTAAGAGTATCCTTATATATTTGTTATTTGACAACTCTATAATTTGAAATTCCTCATCCGAGTTCAACATAGTTCCTCGGCACCAAAATATCCCAGGGGGGCGCCAAGTCAATATTTTTATATTAGACTTGGCGTGTAGTTCCTGGAACTAAGAGGTTGGTATGTTCTGCCAAAGGCTCCTGTACTTGTCCAAAGTATGACCTCCGTTGAACTCTCTCTCTCGTCGAATAAATTTTGCCGAAATGCTGAATTTATAAATACAGTAATCCCCCCAGCATACTGAATTATTTCAGAATTTTTTAGGGTACAGCTTCTAACTCTATTTTATTCTGCCTCTCGGTTATTTTGAGTGTAATTCTACTGCCAACCACTAGATGGAGACACACCACTGTGTCCGATCTGTGAATGAAAAAGAAGAATAAAAAAGTATTTCAACTCAGATTAGTTTTTGACACTGATTTTATATAATAATGGACTCACAATGCAATTTACTGTCATCTTCAGTCACGGTGGTCGTGGCTTGGACCGCGACTGACAAAGCGTGTGTGTGTGTGTGTGTGTGTGTGTGTGTGTGAAACCAATCTGAAACTATTTGGCCTGTTTTTTATTACCACTTTTGTTTATATCATCGCCACAACCTGGGCAATGACTTGACATGTGACTTTACTTTCCATCATCTCATGTGTGTTTCAATTGAATCCAAACGTATAAATCTAAATCAGGTCAGTCTGAAAAATTATAAAATTGCTTCACCACAATTAATTTTACACTCTGGCAACAAACATTTTAAATGTGAGAATAATCGCAGATGATTTCACCATGACATTAAAATTTGGGTAAAATATCTAAAGAAAAAAAGAAAAAGGACATTAACTATAAATAGCATGTTTGTGTTTATGCCCGTTCTCCATTTGGGTGTCTAAACATTCCAGTCAGAAACCTCCCATCTGTAATCAGGCCGCTCTTCTGTAATAATAATACTCCTCGACTGGTCAAACGGTGGGAAGAAGGACCACCGAGCGGGAGGATGGCGGGACACTCCAGTGATCTTCTGCCCGTGTGTACTGTTTCTTCTCTCTCCTCAAAGTCTTGATTGACTTGAGTGGGTGAGACGGACCAATTTGTTCCCCCGGCGTCTAAAATTACAAGCCCGTCTACTCACATGTGCCGGATTCCTTACTTGCCATCAGTGAGCGAAAAAAAATCAGCATTGTTTGCTCGGTTCTTTACGTGAGGTCTTCTCCACGTATTTACTGACAACGAGCCATAAAAAGTGAAACTCAGATCCACGCGCGTTCCCGACCAGCACCTGTTTCGGGTGCTTTGTCTTTTCCTGGAGGCAAATGAGCCCAAACATACATGAAATTCTTTAGTGCGTGCGGTTTGGCTTTTTAGGAGAGCGAGTTCTGCTTGCTCGGCATGTAATGATACACACGCTGGATAACCAGATGGAATAATATTGGCCCGCTGCTCTGAAAGGTGTGTTAATGTTGGCCCCGTTACAACCTGGAGACAGAAAGCAGATATTTATAGAGTGGCTTTTCCATATGGCTTTTTTCTGTATTCAAATGTCCGTTCTGCTTTGGTGTGGCGGTCTTGTGGCCTGGCGCTCTCCTGCAGTTCCGATCATTCTGTTATTACGACTCATTCTTTGGATGGACACTGCGGCTTTGCTTTGCCAGTGTGAACATTATTCCATCCATTGCAAGCTGAGGATTCTGTGGTGAGGTGTGAGGACTCGAACTTCTGTGTGTGTGTGTGTTTGCACATTGAATCTTTTCAATCGTTAAAAAAAAAAAGGAAATGTTCCATCTGTAGATGCCAGGCTGTTTTTTAAAAAAAAAAGAAAATAAACTATGAAGATTAGGTTTAAAAGGGGAAGTAAGGTCATCCATCTATGGAGATCCAAGTATGGAGATCAGGTTTAAAAGGGGAAGTAAGGCCAGCCATCCATCCATCCATCCATCCATCCATCCATCCATCCATCCTTCTGCCATGTTTCCCTTTCATCACACAAGACAAACATCTCCTTGACACACTTTCTCTGTCACTTGATCTTCATTTGTCCATCTGCTCCTTTCCTCTTCTTTCGGACACCTGCTCTCTGTCAACCGGTGGCTCGCTTGCACTTGCCAGACTTTATTTGCTTGCCTCACTGTCAGGAGGTGAACATCTACAATGTGCAGCTGATCTACAATTAGCACTGTTGGTGGAGGTCTTTTCTCCAGTGTGATTATTCTACTGACCTATTGACCTGTGTGTGGGCGTGGCAACAACCTCATTCCATGGGTGCATCATGGAGTCAATGCCACAAGAGAAGTTTGCAGTCTGCAGTTCTGGCTGTCTGGTTTCAATCATTGTGAGAGACGCTCTGCTGTTGACACTGATCATCTGAGCGGCGCGGTGCTTCAGAGACACATTGCGTCCAGAGAGCCTATCCCAAGACCGCATGTATCGTGTCATTAGTGATTCAAGACGACGTCCACCGAGATGCCTTCAAAACAGCTGTTGAGTGCGCTCTTTGTCTTTTCCTCCGCCAAACGCGCATGGGAGGCATCGATCGATGGCCTTTTGTTGATTAGTTAGCAGAATAACAAAATAACACTTGATTAGGACAGTTTGGATTCCACCAAGATTTTTGATGTGGCTCTTAAAGCGTGTAATGCAATTTTACAGCAATAGAAATTGCGTTGTTGTAACAATAACAAAAGACAGAGTCGGATGATTGTCGTCATCTTAGTCCCACTTGTGTCTTCCTTTTCCGTCAAGGTCCGATGGAAGCAAAGATGTTCCGTGTTGTCGGAAATGAATCGATGGACGTCTGACGTGGAAACGCTCGTCTTTTTGTCTCTCCGTCGTCGTTCCGTTTTAGTAGGTCAACATGTTCTGCATCCACATTAATTGTTGTCCGTATCACGCAAGCATCTGTGACTCATTAGACGTGTTTGCCTGAACGTGAGGCCAGTTTCCCCTTTTTGTCGGGTTAGCTCAACGCCGCGCCACGATTTTGAGAAGATGCTTCTCGTTTGTTGTTTGTATCTGTTAAGAAGCATTTCCAGAACACTTGTGTTTGTTTGTCTGGAATGGTCGCTACTTCCCTTGAATGGCGTATGACGTCATCACATTTGTTGGAAATGTCGGACAAGGCGGCGAGACCTTTGCTTCATACTCCTGTCAAGTAAACTAGCTTGAGACTAACTCGGAATGAAACGCTTTGTCAAATATCCGCATCAACCTTGAGAGAAAAAAAAGAATGGAGTTCCCCCGCTTGGTCTTCACAACAACAACATGGAAAGAGAACGCCGCATTAAACAAAGCTGTGAAAGGTTAACGTCGGATTTATCTGTCAAGCACATTGCTCGGGTTCAAACAAGAACTAGGAGATCCCCTTCCGTCACTAGGAAAACTCCAAGGGTGACTTCTTTGGCATCTGCCATCTTTTCTGACACTGTTTTTGCCAGAATGTCTACGAGAAAATACTCTACCTCATAGCATGTCAATATGTCAGAAACTATTTAGATTTATATTTTTTTGGCGGGCTCCATTGCTTTACATTTCTAACTCTTTAATCACAATCTCGCTGCAAAGAATTATCACATTGTCAGACACGTTATCACCATGAATGGATTGACTCACACAGTAGCTGTTTGATATTCTAAATTCATTGGTCTTCCTCCCTTTAGCATAGCCGCTAAGTCCTTCTTCCTAACACCCAATTATTTTAACCATGCGGGAGAGTTTTTAAGCCAAGGTAAGAAAAATCTGGACGGTGCAGTACATCTGGCAATGAGACTTGCGCTTGTTAAGCGCAAGTAAGGGGAGAGCCAGGAGGATGACAGTTTATGGACGTAATGTTGGCAGAGCAAAACCAGCAAGACAGCAAAGTATGTAGAACTCAATAGACCATTGATACAACGTGAGATAATAACTCAGAATCCATCTCGGACTTCTTCTAGAAATCCTTATGTAGTCAAATCTATTTTTATATATTGCCTGAATAAACAACGGGATTTTTTCTTTCCCATTGAGCAGCAATTGTACAAGGTCTTCTGATTAATGGAGTGATGGGCATTTTACCCAACGTTGGAAATGATATTCCAAGAAAAAACAATAATTTTTCCTTCATCCTTCAACATGGCAGTTTCAGAAATTCTGAAATGATGCTTATTGCAAAAATGTAGCTCTCCAACATAATTCCCAATAGGACAAATAAAGCCTGCAATTGGACGCTTCCCAACAAACATCAGAGATAAGAAAATTGAGGAGTCTGTTTCCTGTGTCTTAACTCGGCTTGTTTTCTATCCAAATAACCAGCAGCACTGCATTTAGGGACGGTTTCGAAAGTGATCCAATAGGCCGCCTGGGATACCAGATACAATCGTTCACACAGATGATAACTTAATTCTATCCAAAATAACATCATCCAGCAGCTGGAGACTCAAAAGCACTGCTGGAGGTCTCCAGTCGAGTTTAGTTTTGAGCTAAATCATGCGCAGAAGTGTCCTGAAGGTATTGATGAGGATTGGGCAAGGGCCATGACGAATGGTGTGGAAAAACAAATGCGCTGGTGGTTTAACAAAACAAGAGACATTCTGTAATTAGGCAACAAATCCTGCTGATGTTCATGTTTCTGTTATGGACCTAGTCAGAGGTTCTCAACAAACACACGTCGGCTATTTTCTTTTAGCTACTGCTTAGAAACTTGCAAATTTCAGTTCCCGCTATAGATTTTCTTTAGTGTTGAGATCTGGAGACCGACTCGAGAACTCTATGACTTTAATGTTCTTCTTGAGCCTCTCATTTGTCGCCATGTTGGAAGACCCATCTTCAGTGTTGTTGCTGAGGAAAGCAGATTTTCATCCAGGATTTTACAGTACATAGTTCCGTTCTTTGGACCGTCAATTTTGTGAAGTGTCGACACAGTTAGCAGAGATGCGTGAGAATGATAAAAACCTGAAACTTTTTTTTTTTTTTCTTACAGCTGTTTGATAATAAGGACTTTTTCGCTGCCATGTGATTGTAGTTTCGAATTATGATTACATTTTTAAATTGTTTGCCACAAGTGTGTCCCGTATGACCCTGGGTGGGGAATTGAAAGTACTGCGAATAAATAGATGAAATAAATGTGTTTCAGACCGTCGTCATCGCTATTATCTGACGGCTGGAGTCGGGGACGTGGGGGCCAGAAGCTGTTTATTGCTTTCATATGGGGCCAGCAGATGTTTCACATTTTCAGGGGAAGATTTTTTCATTGTAGTATGAAGGGCGATCTTACCTTGAGACCTCACCACGTTGCCTCCTATCTGATAACAAGGTGTGAAAAATTGATAAAGATTTCATTTTTAAGTTTCTGCACTCCTAGTTTTTGAAAGTTATTGAGTCATAAAAATGAGTCAGTGAATAATATATAGGATCAAGCCAAACCGAATCGGAGTTATGTGCAGCCTCAATTGCTCTGGGTTTCCCTAAATGATTGCGAAATTAGTCTTGGAGTTTATTTCTATCCATGGATTATAATTTCATTTGAAATTATTTGTGTCAATCAGTCTGACTATTAAGAAAATATACACTATGTATTTATTGGGGTTGAGGTCACGGGGTCTAAAATGTATCCAATTACAGCACAGTGGTGGCAGCATCATGCTTTGCTCTTATTGATGCTCTTTGCTCAACTTAACCTTATCTTGGGTTATAAATACTAGTTACAAATAAATGAAAGAAAGAAAAACACATAGAAAAACATCTGCAGTTCATCAGGGCAGGTGTTTGCTGACTCCCTGGTTAATTCTGAACACAGCCATATGGCCAGTTGTTAGAGGGTGTGCACAATTATGCAATCTTTGACTTCACTTCTTGCACAGTTTCATTTGTTTGAATCGATTTATACCTCGCATTAATGATGAAAATGAGCTCACCACACAAATATGAAGCATTTGAACAGGGGTGTGTAAACTT
The DNA here is from genome assembly GCF_033458585.1 of Syngnathus typhle. Lineage (NCBI taxonomy): Eukaryota > Metazoa > Chordata > Actinopteri > Syngnathiformes > Syngnathidae > Syngnathus > Syngnathus typhle. Next base: position 5,867,017 of record NC_083749.1, read on the forward strand.
TTTATAACCACTGTGCGGGGTTAGGGTTAAACTAACACTGCATCAAATCGTGCAGTGTTTTTATTAACGCATTTTAATAGGGCAAATCTGGTCATTGTGTACCTTGTAGGTGTCATGCTGACAATGCGGCAAATTTACCGACCTTGTGTGCCATCGTCTCGTTTTGGAGGGTGAGCTCATGTTGGCTCACAGCAAAGACGTTTAACTGGATTTAAATCATCCCGAAAACAGCTTTGGAGGTACGAACGTACAATTAAGAAAGGACTCGGAGGGGAGTTACATTCTCCGTTTGACACTTTGCAACGTGAAAATCTGCACAAATCTATAGCAGATGGTCCAAACATTCATAGCAGCTTGTATCCCCCTCATCACCACCCTTTTTTAACCTCGGAATATCTTGAAGTATTTTTTTTAATAGTATATAAATTACACAAGCATGTTTTTTTTCATAATCCAGTCTGGGTTGCGTCATACAGTTTTTTTTTTTTGTAATACATTTTGTACACCTGCACAAAAGTTGTATTCGAAAATACAGTGATCCCTCGCTACTTCGCCTTTCGTTTATCGCCGCTTCACTACTTCGCGGATTTTTTTTTTCCAAATTAAAAAACAATTTAAAAGTCAAAATAAAACTTCTAGATTGAGGAGACGTGTCTAACCTTTAGGATAATGTAGTGTTGCTCCAAATGTTCCTTTACATTCCTTTAGAAGTCCGTTTTCGCATGTTAGCACGATCGTGAATTAGCATTGACCATACTTGGTGGTTTTTGGAACCAATTATCCGCGATAAACGAGGGATTACTGTATAACCATTATAACAAAGTAAAATAACAAACATGGGAAAAGATAGAATTTTTGTGTTACATCACTGTTTTTTTTTTTTCTTAGAACAGTCGATCAATCGAGCGTATCCCGTAATCCGATCCCTTCAAGTATCCATCCCAGCATATTTAATTAAACCATGAAAAGAAACGGTTAATGCCTCGTCCGTCCCGATGGGCAGCCAATAAATGAGTCTCTATTTAATCCCACGTCAGGCCTTAATGCCGCGCATGTTGCCCCTGCTGTCAGGCGCTCCGCTGATCAAGGACTAATAGAGGCTTTCTGCTTCCAACAGACCCGATGTCTCGACCTCAATCACGCCGGCCGAGTGGGAGGCAAGCGAGCCAAGCAAAACAACAAATATGTTTTCATTTGAACGGCAGGCGTATTTCTCCCGAGAGTGCCGAGGGGGGGAATGGGTGGGGTTGATGTATGGAAGAGGTGAGGAAAGGAGGAAGAGGAGGGGAGGGATCCAAGCGGAAAAGAGCCAGATATGAGAGATGAAGGGTGGACAGGAGAGGAGACTCATTTGGAAATTTGGCTGCAGCTCTGGAAAATGTTTAATAGGTTTATCAAAGCCCATGAGAAAATATTAGTTCAAAATGACTGTTTATATGTTTTTTTTTCTTCTTTTGCGTGTGTAGCTAAAGCAGGATCGACACATAAGCACGCCAACAATCAGGTTGAATTTGAGTAGAGTGGACCTCCGTTTGACACCGGAGGATTTATCGGGATTTTTTTTTTTTGGCGTAAGGTCGTTTAGGGAAAATGAAGCCTCGTATTTCTTTCATGAAGTAGTTGTTGTATTTTTGTCTCCTCTACATGCAACTGTTGGTTTAGAATGTTAAAGAAAGAGCCCACTGTTGAAAAATACCACAACTAATTCATGAAACAAATTCGAAGCTTCATTTGCCATCTCTATATTAAAGCCCGATTACCAGCTGTCTCAAAAAGACTGATTCTGAGATTAGAGCTGCCAAATGATGAATCAACAATAATCGAATACCAAAATAATCAACAACTAATCGAGTTATCCTGTATGTGTAACGATTCTCTCAAATCATTCACCGCCATGAAAATGACAATGAGATGGCTTTGTAACCGCGGTATAGTGAATAGTCAAACTTTTTCTTCTTCTTTGGATTATTCGGTAGTCTGGCGACCTTGTGCCACCACCCTGCCCACCACAGGTTACTCCTAGTACTGCAACTGCAGGTCTGTATTGTGTCGAAATGAGTATATCTCATGTGCAGAGTAGCTTACATATTAAAAGAGTTGAAGATGTAGAAAAAAAAATGAGATGCAGCGAACTGGAAGTGGAGCGCCGCTGTCACATGGACTCTCCAGCTTTTGGATTTATGGTTTTCTTTCCTTTCCTTTTAGCCACCTCTCCTCACCTTTCCAGCACCCCCCCCACCCCCGAATCGATAAACAGAACGTCGACTCAGCGGCGGCCAAGTCAAATGTTTGTGCCACCTGTTGCAGGAAACTTGAAGCTCTCGGGATATGTGAAGATGGAGAGTTCTAAGGCTCTGCTCCAGGCCCAGACTGAAAATGTTAATGAAGTTAAGATAAACCGATCTGAGTAACAGCGAATATTCCGAACATACGGCGAGCGATGACAAGAGTTGCAATTCTGTTTTGCGTGGTTGTGATAAATGGAGCAATGAGCGTGACGCATTGAGCTTCCACGCCGTAATTACTTGCCTGCATAATGATTGTGCATGTTGGCTACCCGAAGAGCCAAAAGCTCCAAAACAAACACGACAAGCAGCCACGGCACATAATTGCCTGTTAAAAAAACACTGAGGTGAGCAAACAGTTAGCTCCACCACTAACATTTACGACACGTTGCTCAAAGTGGACAAAAAGACTTGAGGGGTTGTCTTTGGGGCAGGATAACTAGTGATTCAAGTCCTGGTCCTTCCAGGAACTCCCTTGGTCTGCTTCCAACAAATGCCCCCAAAGCCTCTTTGGATTGCCCCCCCCCCACGCCCCACCCCACCTCCCAGCCCTAAAGCCTGGCAAGTTCTTTAATCGCCCCGTCTTGCTCTCAAACATCCCCCCCCCCCCACCTCACCCTTTGGCATCAAGTCCACACTGCTGCCCCCTCAACTAATATTTACCTTCCCCATACTCACTTTCTTTACCGTGCCCCCAGCTCGAATGTAAAAATCCCCCAGGACTGTGGTTCAATCAGTACATAAACCTCCAAACCGCAAATCTCAACCACTCTTTTCTTTTACGATTTTTAATGGAAGAAACTGTTTGTATGGACATACTGTCGCGGTAGCTCCAAGTTAGGACGCAATCCATTATGAAGCAAACAAGCTTTCCATTGCGCTCATCCATTTTGCATTCGTCCATTTTTAGCAGTGCAAGAAGTCATTTTTCACAAAAATCACTTACATTTTTAATATTATTTTTGATTTTTGATATTTTTTCATGCATATCAAATTAGGCCTACGCACGTTGTAGTATAGGAAAGTATAAGACCCAGTAAGTGCAACTAATTATTGATTCAGGGAGAGGTGATAAAAAGGTGAGGAGAGGAGTCTGCCATCTAGTGGTGACTGGCGATATTACAACTTAAAATGACAGTCGACCTCTGCATATTTTCTTTTTCTTTTTTATAATTTGAATTCCCCCAATTTCTTGTGCATTCATTTTAATCATATTTTTGAAGAATTATTTGTGTTTGTTAAATAAAACCTTAACCAAAATACTCAAATTATTAGTAAATAATGACTCCCAAGAAAGTGCTTCGGTAATGTTGGAAGGTCCTCTTTGCGTACCTGTCTTCCTTTCAGTAGGAAGTCAAATATTCACAGCTGCCCCTGTGGTCAGGCATTGCGGCCTGGACGGCAAACAGAGGAGCCACAAATGCGTAAGGCCGCCCGCCGGTGTACGACACAGGCCCGATAGATGTCGATGCAGTCAAAACAGAAACCGCATCCCCGAGCCTCGCCGCATGCCTCGACAAACCAAACTGTGACCAAACACAACCCGAGCAGTACGCCGCAAAACTGACATTGGCAGGGAACTTCCAGAAACATCTCCAGAGTGGAAACACGAGGGAAGACGGGCCGATTCAAAAGTCAGTGAGGAACATCTGCGTCGAATAAATGTGGAAAGCCGGGCCTTGTTGTGTGTTACGCTTAAATGCAAGACCACAGAAAGTCATTTTGCTGTCGCAATAAAAGATCCAAAAGAGCCGCACGTGGCAGAGGATGCAGCATTTTGACATCCCTAAAAAAATAAATTAAAAAAATACATTTATTTATTTATTCAAGTTAATGATTGACTAGGGAGATTTCCAACTTTCCAATTTCTAACCTTGAAATCCATTAGTAAAAGTAACAACGCCAACTAGTGGCCTGGCATGCACATTACAGGCTCTCCAATCTCCCAATTTTTTTGCAGCAAAACATTTCGTCATGTAACCCTAACCTATTAATGTGTACCTTGGCTTCGGACTGCTCGCCCTTGAACTTTATGATGGCGGGAAAGGGGGTGTGGGTGGCTCGCTGTCTTGAACACATTTCAGAGTAATTGTACTTGATATGTCGTTTATGGAACACCCAAGTAATCATGTAAACAAAGAGCCGCTTTCCTCGTGGGGATAAAAGGAAATTCGAAGCGCCCCTCTCTGATGCATCTTTCTTAACTCACGTTCGGACGTGAGCAATCGATGCTTGAGCACACCAGCGGAGTCCTTTTGAGACGTCTACAAAACATAAAATAGAGACAAAAGAGAGAGGAAGGTGAATAATAACCTCGCTTCAGGTCTGATTGCTCAAAATTTGTCCGTGGCTCACCAAAGCATGGCAGGAATCAGCGAGGAAGGGGTGGGGAGGAAAAAAACAAAACAAAGTGTGAACTGTGAGAGAAATTGCAGAACCCAGACAAGGAACCGCACGAGACGGACGGCTTGAAGAACTTGACAGAAGATTAAGAAAACATGACATCACCGTTAATTAGAATCAGGTGATAAACAAGAGGGTGATATTTACGTTACGCCATATGCCCTGCTGTCTCCAGGGGAGGGGGGTGGGGCGGTGTCTCGGCAACAGGTTTCAGACAAGTAAGGTCAAGGAGGAGGCTTTTTCCCAGCTGCTGGACCACACTGATGCACACGCACATGTGCGCTACAACTGCTCGTGTGTGTGTGTGTGTGCAGATTTGTTAGAAAATTCAAATTTAGTAGGGAATTAGTATATGCACAGGATGCCACAACTTCATCTATCTTAGACTTTTTCTATGCATAGGTACGTGCTGCTGTTTTGGTTAGCAAATGCTTTCTTTAGTGTCTGTGTGTTATTTTACACTTGGATTTTTTTTAGCAAGCAACTCTCCCTTAGGGAGTTGATGTTTTGCAGATCTGATTTTGCCACAATTTCCAAATAATATTAATTTAAGATATCCATAACGCATGATCAGGATTTTGGAATTGATCACTGATCATTGCATTTGAAAAAAAAAAACGATCACCGATCTGATCAGAAGATGTAATTTTATTGGCCCATAAATAGCAAAAAATTGCATTTAAATTGTAAATCATAATAGTGAAACGTTAAATTGATTCTGTTTGCTCCAAGGTCTTACTTTGCTGTTCTGATCAATGACGTCATTGATCAATCGGTAAATTGTGATATTACAACCAATTTTGCCTAAAATGCGCATGTTGAGGTTGCCCAAAATAATAATAATAAAGTCACAGTAATACAAAGGACTCAATGCAAGTTAAGGACAAATATATTTATATATTTATTCAGGTTTAAAATGAATAGTATTCCAAAAAAGAAAAGCATAAATGGTTTTTAAAAAGACATTCAATTGTCTTTTTAGCATGTATTTGTTTTTTTCTGTTAAATATTACACAAAATAAATAAATTCCCACTTTTGATAGAGTTTGATTTGTTTGGTTCGCTGCTCTCTCAACCGCTCCCTCATCATCTTTTCCTCCATCAAGTCGCTGATCACATTATTTATTATTCCCATATTTCCTACTGTGCCAGCGTGCTTTTATAAGTTAGACCAAAAAAAAAAATTATATACATTGTATAGCAATATTCTTTAAAAAATAGAAGTGTCCTCATCCAACAGATGCGGAATGTCTTTAAGTTCCCCTCCTTGTTGCTCCTCGCGATACAAATTGGTCTTCCAAAAAAAAAAAAAAGTCCTCCAGATGCTCAGCAGTCTGCAGATTAAAACTCATCCCGTCATCGGGGATGCACCACAATAGGCAAGAAGTGAGTGGTTGTGTTTTTCCTCCTGGTCTTCTTGCCCCTCACGGCTTTGCCGTTGGCGTTGAGTCCCACAAACATGTGCTTCCTTTTGTTGCGCCACTCCGCCGAGGCGTACGTGTTGTACTTGTTCTCCTCGATGCGCTCGATCAGGCGACAGTCTGGCCCATAATCCCTCTGTGGAAGAAGAGAGGCACAAGTATTATTATTTATAATTATATATTTATTTTGTTGATTTTTTTTTGTACTCTGATAAGAGCAACTATGTTTTATTGTTACATAATATCGACTTATCCATATTGGACGAATCAGACATTGCTCATGCAACCATGCTGAGGTCCTAATTTAGTGTGTTAATCCAGCAAAAAGAATGAATCAATGATTTCATTGGATGCCTCCCGGATAAAGAAGTCAGTGTTGCGGAGCCATCGAGTGTAATCAAATGCCTGCCCTTCAGGCCCTTGCGCCGGTGCGGCTTGTGTTGCAGCAGAGCGCGGGACCACGTCATGGGAATTCGGTTCTGGGGGTGGGGGTACAACAGAATGCTTCTTTCTATTCTAGCGGGTGTCATTTCATCTGTGCCGCCGCCGCCGCTCCGTAGAGACATGCTGAGAGTTGCCTTTTTACACTGAGGGAGGGAGAATGAGCGGAGGAGACAAGAGATGAAACGTTCTATGTCCCCCCCCGCTCCCTCAAAGGAGCTGGGAAGAATAGAAAGGGTGGAGGATTGTGTTTCCTGTGAATGGAGAGAACTCACATTGACTAACTTTACTTCCTGTCGCTGGTCCATTGGGAAAAAAAAAATCACCAGCTTGGGTTGACACTACACTAGGCCATAATATTGGATGCACCACCACACCAGGAAAATCTAAAAAGATATTTTTATCTTAAATAGGAAGTCAACCCAATTTTTTTCGTAAGAATATATTCTGTGCAACCTATCTAATCCAAACACAGTGTTCTGATTAATATGAATAATACTTTTTTAAAATGTACACGTTTCTTATTCGCTTCCTGTTTTATTTTGAAATTATTACAGGAAAGTCAGTGATGCTCATTTTATTTTGAAAGGTGAAGTGATGCTTGTGGAAAAGAAAGTGGTCACACCTGAGATGAGCACAGGTAATAAATGGTCTTACTCCCATACAACCTGTCAATGTTTTAAGATATGTCCACAATGTTTAAAGTAACCACCTGCTCGCTACCTTTCTGCAGTGTTGCATGAGCTGCTGGAGACTTTGCCAAAATTTGACTCTCAATTGCACAATGAAGACTTCCAAGCATGCTTACTTTATTAGCGGCGTTGTCGCTAACACACCTGTCACAAGACAAACTGAATTCCAAATAACTGATGAGAAAATGGAGGCAGAATTCCTCATCATTCCATCACAACTTGGATTTAAGGTAATTTTCTTATTTTTTATTTTTGCTGATATTTTTGAGGAATTATCTGTGGGCATCAAATTGTCTGCTGATTTTGGTATGAATTTAACATTTTTACAAGGCAATTTGACCGTTTTTTTTATTCATTGAGGATTTGTTATTTTGCTGTCAATGTGACCTATATTTTCTGTGTTGACCTCCGTTTAGCTTCTTTAAAATTATGATAATTTTGAAACCAAAATCTAAAAGGCTATCAACTCACCGCGCCGTACAGCTCGCCCTTCTTGCTGATGGCCAGATAGTAGTTACTGCTGAGGCCTCTGATGGCCACAACTCCCACGTCCACCGACTTGATCTCCAGAATACCTGACGGACAGAGAGGGCACCTCAGATTGGACATTTTCACAAAAAGACAACAAAAAGCGAGACTTTGAGATTAAATAGATAAGTTATGCGGATTTTATTCATCAAGTGGACCTTGACCCATACTTTATCTTGTAGTTATGAGGAAAACACAGCGACATGACTTGCTGTTTGTACGTAGTAACGCAAATCATCCGAACTTTCCGTATGCCGTCTTGGTCTCATGACGCATTGCTTGGGCTAATACATTTTTTATTTATAACGAGTCGGGTACGAACAATCTATTTAGCACAGCGTGTCCTTGCGTGGATGTAACTTGAACAGTCGAGCACTTGTGCCGCATGCTCCATGTGTTTACCCCTGTGAGGAACTGTGTGTGTTGAGATATGCTTGAGCTGATCATTTGCTCCGTGATGCTCGGATTGTTGTCTTTACTTGTGCTACTTTAGTTTCTATGCGTGTGTGCATGACCCAAATACTACTGCTTGAAATATTTTGCTCTCCAAGGAGCACGCTCTTGACCAACAGCAGCATAGTAGGCCTAAGTGTTCATTATTTTGTATTTATGGTAAGCCAGTGTAACATTAGAGACTTTATATTAAATATAATATTATATTTATATTATATAATATTTAAATTGTGGTTATCTATAGGAAAATAAAATGACATTAAATGATTAAAAAACATCTTCACTTAAAATTCGGGTAGAAATTGTCCCCAAGTAAAAGTTTACAAAACAAGCAATAGATTTTTTTTTTTTTTTTTAATACAGCTATAGCTGTCACTATTGAATATTCTTAGAATCGTTTATTCTACCGATTAATTGATAAAGGTTGTACTCTCCAAACTTTTCGAAACTGCGGAGATTTGCACATTTCTCGTTTTGAAAGATAATTTGTTTTCATAAATGACCACAAATTGCGAGGCTGACAGGATTTGGACAATTGTAAAGTAAAAAATGGCTCTTAATGATTACTCGATTAGTTGATAATAGTTGTCGATTTAATGTACTTGTCGATTCATTGAATAATTTTGACAGCTCTAAATGGAACTGAACAGTATTTAGACAATGCTTGTCGCATGCCACCAAAATGCCAAATATCTTGCATTATATTTCTGTCTTAAAACAAGTTGTACTGCTATTCCACAAAATGTTGGATAAACCTACAGTCGGACCTCAAGCGGCCTCTTGCCCCCTACTCATTCGTCGCTTTGCTCTGGGACTGAGGTGTAAGCCAGGGGGGAAAAAAAATAAAAAATCCCTCTTCTGTTTGTTTTTCTGGCCAAGGGAGCGCATGTAGGCAGGCAAGCACACCAACGGGCCAAAAAGAAGCGCTCCGGCTGCCAGGCTAGCAAGAGGTCATAGCGTGCGTATCGCTTTTCAAGCCTGAACCAATTATTGCTTTAAGCAGTGGGCAGCGGCCCGCTCATCCTCAAATCGGTTACACCATGCCATAAAACTAGCGGGGCTTTCAGAGGATTAGCTTGGAGGGGCGACTTTGCAGGAAGAGATTGGTGGAGGAAAAACAAAAATATTGTGTGACTCAATGCTAATTATATGGGCATACAAATACTGAATTTAATTGAATGATCCAAGAAAATGTTATTTTTGAAAACATCTTTGCAATGATGTAATACATCCCAGCGTCATTTTTTTTTTTTGCGTGGCGCTTAAGCTCCGTCAAAAGATTTCACAGGGTAGATCAGTTTATTGTCTTGATTCTATTTTTAGCTTTCCCAGAAACTGAATGAACACGCCAAGCAAAATGTAATCGAGTGAACTGGATGTCACTATGGTCTATTGTGGTTTCTTTCTACTCCTCCATTTTCAGACATAATTTGTATCTTCTAGTCTCAGGATGATTTGTGATGGCAACAAGTTCATAAATTCCATTCTGAATTTTTAGGAAAAAATATGCCCCCCCCCCCCCCCCCCATCCATGTTCATGCTTTCCTACATATGTTTCATAGTATCTAAAGTATTAACTGGGCTGTTGGTGGGAAGAGCACATATGTAAACTATTATTCTGGCTAGTTTGAGTTAAACATAGTCCCCAAAGCATCTTGACATCAGTCCAATCTTTATATTCCCATCAATATATCTTTTTTTGTTGAACGTGGTGTCGGCTTGCAACGGCGAGACCATTCGTCAAAATGACGTGGCAAAAAAAGGTGAGGCGCCAAAGACCGCTCCACCTGTTCAAACCACATCGCCGACTTTATTTGTTGTGATTTTTGAGAGGACCTAACCAGCCTTATAAAATACAAAAATTTTAATAGAATGCAAATGTATTTATTTTTTTCTGTGTTTAAAATTCCCCGATCAGCACCTTGCTTTTTCGACACATACTCGTTCATGCGGTTTTATTTCTGAAAGGGGCCGTGAACTTCCCTCCATGTGTCCTCTGGATCCCGGCCCGGCGACTTAATCATCTGTGTTTTAAAAGCTAAGAAGAAGCACAAATAACTTAAGGTTCAACTAATAGAAAAAGCATTGCAAGACATCTTCCATTAAATACACACTGCTTGCTACCATAAAAAGGAGCTGGAGGCTTCGTTTTGGAACCAACCCGCCGACCACATCAAATATGTGACATGAGCTTAGATTTAGTGGCTGAGTCATGGTTATTTATTTTTTCATTGGACATGTTTTTCTGTTGATATGACACAATTACTCAAGTATCCAAATTCACAGTTAATGTAAAGGTTGAAAAGCAGAATTGTGATTGTTTCAAGTCTGCAAAGCGGGTCATAATGTCGGCGTTATCGGTTCATTTCTAATTTCATAATTAGTTGCAGTCGTGAGCTTTTGGTTTGATTAATACGAAGACCATGGTGTGCTTAGTCCGGTACTTTTTAATTCGACAAAATCATAAATCGGAGACACCAAGTTTCTCACGTCAAACTCTCTTATTATCTTGGGGGCAACTTTGTCAAGAATCGAAAACATTCCTATCTTTATCTGCTGTTTTGGGTACAATCAAGCAACAGCAAGTGAGTGAGATTTGTTGGAATGCAAATCTCATTTCAGCTAAACAATGCCGTGCCAGATACACCTCATAAAAATTACACATGCAATGCAAAAAATCCCCCCCAACCCAAAAGTTGGAGTCCGACGTACTACAGTCAATTGATTTTATGTTGACGATTGTTTTCCATACCAACTGTTATTTAATATGACACGCAATGTGTTGCATAAATCACTGTTACCCCATTCAATTGTTTTCTGTCTTTCCCATGTCTGGTGTGATTCTGCGGCAAGTAAAGAAAAGCAAACTCCAAAACCGCGCCAAACATAATCATGCGGCAAAAGTTGTTTGTTTGAAATTCAAGCGGTTGCCGGTCAAAGGCAGTTAGTAGTCTTGCAAAAGTCTTGCTAGTTATGTCACATTTTAAAAGCAACTGGGAGGTACCCAGAATAAATTTGAGGTTCTGTTAAAAGCGAATTGATAGAGAAGTGAGCGGGTGCAAGTTTAAAAAAAAAAAAAAAAAGTGACCGCTAGAGGTATTGCCATTCCTATACCAGCGTTGACTTTGTAACATGATAAAGTGCCAAAGCTGCCAGTTTCTGTCAAAACATTTCACAGGCCTTCCACGGCAAGAGTTATGTTTTTAGCTAATGTGCTGTGACGGTCATCTGCATTTCACACATTTTTCATTCACCCTTCAAGCGCCTGTTGCGGTAAGAGGTGTTGGCACTAAGCTTCCAGCTGTCGAAATCTGCTCATTTGACGCCGCAAAATTTAACCAACCGGCTCTGGTTATACCTTTCCACACATGTTTATATTATTTTCAGCCAAAAAAAAAAATGCATTTCACCAATCCTCACTGCCCTGATGAAATTAGCTTAAGCCTTGGGTAACTTGAACAACAAACTTTTCGACATTATCTGGAGCACAGGTTCAAACCTAAGGCGCGGGGGGCCAGATACGGCCCGCCACATCCATTTATGCGGGCCGCAAAAGCAAATGCATCCAAAATTTCAAATTGTCTTCACTTCGCCCCTAGATTAAACTCATGACAATTTAATTCCCAAATCCTTAAAGATGAACGAGTGCCACCCTGAAAAATGCGCCATTTTTTAGCTCTGGCTAAACTGCCATTGCTTTAGCATGGATGCTAATCGATGAGGGTCTCCCATTACTCAGCTTGCAGCTAACATAACGCTCTCCCGGGCCACGTTTTTCACTTTAGAATGTAAATATATTGACTCAAATACAAAATTGCCATGTAAGAAGTCGTTAATTAAACACAAAGAGCGTAAGATGCAAGACAGGTTAATTAACTAGCATTCCTAGCCGCTGTGTTTTCACGGGCCGGTTGTCCAGATGCTTCCCCGGACTTAATTCGGAGCCCTCAGCGCTAACTTTGATGACTCCATTAAGAGCCTCACTTTCATGCAGGCTATATGAGGCGGGGGGCGTTCCGACGGCGAGGGAATGTCGGAAAGTGGGAAGCACATGGTGTCTGTATGGCGGGGGCCCTGGATGTTATCCATCACAGATGCTGTTCTTGGCCTCCCACTGCTTTACTGGCCATTAATTGTGCCGCTTCACATACTCCACTTTGTAACGCCACAATGACACTTTCGGTGTTACTCTCGGAGAGACAGACGGGAAGGACTACAAATATGAATGACAGCCAGGCCTGATTTTGTTATAATCCTTAGCAGGATTAATGTCATATAAAAAGTAAAAATGAATTTTACAACTGCGACTATGCGTGCAGGCGTTGTACAAATTGCAAATTGTGTCTTCCAACACACAACCACGCGATATCTCTGCGGTTATCTTTGCCCTTTGGTTGCCAAACTGGATGATTTGTTTTTCTGACAAGTGGACATTTTTTGGACCGTCAAGGCTTTGCGGTGACGGGCCAGGAATCCGAACGGGCGGTGTTTATAAATCAACTCAACGGGACTGTAAAAACATGAGGAAAGAGAACCTGCACACGCTACTGTGTTCCGAAATCCAACTCTCTGTGAAATATGCCATCACAGTCCTTAAAAACTGATTGAAGATGGTTTTTTTGGCTTAATATTACGAGTGTCTCCTCCCAATCGTGTCTGTTTACATTATGATGATAGTCTGCAAGAATCCTGAGCGGAATATAAACAATAAAAAGGCTTCCCACCAACTCCACATTCTTTGGCATAATAAACTTCTGATGCCTCGGCTTGTTTTTCTGATGCTTGTCCTCGGCACCTCGGAAATGTGTCTTTTTTTAATTTTCTTTTTTTTTTTTATTCTGTCCGCAGCGTTCAAAGCCTCGTTCTAAATGAGCCCCAACATCTTTAACAAGAGCACCTCCTCTCCTTAACAACTAAGTAAACAAGAGGGTTAATAAATCAAATTTGCTGACACACAAGCATTTTATTCATATTAAGCATACCGACTCCAACTATTTCAAAGCCATCCTTCATTTGAAGCCAAGTCGCCGCTTGTTGATTGGAGTAAAACCACACAACAGTCTTATTGATGATCAGTATTGTGTAGCCATTTTTTTTTTTTTTTGTTCAGAGCATATTAAATGGTGATTGTTTGGCGGGTTCCAGTAAAAGAGCTCATGAATTCGGAGTGGCATAATTTGATCCAGACTTGAAGCTCTGCTTCAAAACAAGTACAATACGCTTTGAACGCCGTTTCATTTGCTCTGCAAAATCCGTCGGATCATGTAAATGAAGAATTGTTTTGGGTTTATAGTTGAAGAAATCAACTCATAGAATTCTTTGATTCTTTTTTTGTGGCGGCCATTCCAAGTCTCTCAGCACTCAATTAACCCGACTAATGTGCTCGGCAACCTCTAACGTAAAAATAAATATACTCCTTGTTAGTTCCAGAGCAGCGAAATGGAGCAAATATACGAGGAAGCGTCGCAGGTAGTTTAGCTTTAATGTATGTTGCCGAACACAGCTGAATGTAATTGTTGACTTTGGCAGCTTTCGCATCACTCGGATGCTTTCAGTATTTTCCGAGTCCCATGCGTGACGTTTAATTTACTGAGCGAGGGAGTCCATGAAGATGTCAAAGTAACTTTGAAGCCAAAGCAAGGCTGACACTAACCTCTGCCGCGTCCCATAGCTCCTCATAAGTCTTTTTTATGGGCCACACCGATCCGTTTTTCCCACGAGAACCCTAAACGCTCGTCAAGCGAAGAGGGACCGGCGTTGTAACACAATAGGGGCTCATTTCGAGAAGAAGTTAGATCACGTAGGACGATCAAGAATTGATTTTTATTGTCGTCCGCTCGAGCGCTCTGAATAATCAAAGTGATGCAACACGTGGAGTCATTTAGACGCCAACAAATCTTCCTGACTATGGGTCACAAGGTAAGGGTCAAGGGGGGGGGGCACAGTGGTGTAATTAGCATAGAGGTGGAAAAAACATCCCCCTATATGGGAACATGAGTTTTTGAAATTTCAATTACTTCCCCTTAATTTTCTACCTTTTGTGAAATCGCTTGACCACGCATTTCGGGTACTTACTGCTTTTAGCTGTGACAACATGATTAGGGAGAAAAAAAAAAAAAATCCAACCTCTGAGGGAGATTCATGACCCTCGAGCCGGACTTGAAACGTCTTCATCACCTCTGACACCATCTAATGACGGCCATTTGCCAGTCGACCCTCCTGAGCATGACCAGAGCTTGATAACCGCGCGGCAACTCCAAATAAGAGCTCGGCCTCGGCTCAACACCTGAGATGCCGTGTGTGAAAACTGGCCTCGCCAGCCATGTGGTTTTAATGAGCGCAAATCGGATTCAAAAGAACACATTTTTGCATTTACATGCCTGCTTTTGAAGCTCTCGGCACCGGCGGCCCGCAATATACATTTATACATGAATGTATCTTTCCCCCACCCCTAAACAATCTAATTGACAACCTAGTCCAGATGTGCACACATGTCAAGAAAAGGTCATCACGGCCATGTCGGCGTGCTCGCTCAAAATATTGCGGTGTATTTTTTTATTTATTTTTTTAAGGCGGCCATTTTTGTTTGTATTGATGCTAAATAGCTGGAGGTGGTGCATTAGCGTAAACATACATGCAAGCTTGCACGCAGATGTGAGCACATGTCAAAGCGTGATTCATCCCGTGGAGATCCCCCTCCCTCCCTCCTCCCCCCCGATCGTCAAATCATTCCCACTTGTAGAACGTGAGGTTACCACGTTGCTGCGATAAGATGTGATTTATTTTCTGCTTTTCTATCTGGCTGGAAAACAAACCGCATGATGGATTTGGGCCTGGAATACCGTGACCTGACGCTCTTATGGCATCACTGATGTGTGTGTGTGTTTGTGTTTGTGTGTGTGCGGCTGCAGGCAAGAGGAGGGAGGGAGGGAGGGAAAAGACGCTAATTGAAATTCCTTCAGCCATGTCTGGCAGGACTTGGTGTCTGAGTGACACCAGTCCAGGCCCCAATAAAAAGTCCCCTTTGCCATATGGAGGCCATGTGCAAGACTGGTCCGCGTGTATTTGCAAGCGTGTGGACATGCGTGTGCGCGCTCAGCAGGAGAAGCTCGAAGACGCATTAATTGAACCCCCCCACCCAACCCACCCCGCCACGTGTTTGAAAGCGTGTGACTAATATGAAGATCTCAACTAGATTTGGACACCCTCAGACTTTTTTGTGCCGCTACTACAACTGTGGCTACAATTTCGAATCTTCATAGCTGCAGCTGGTCCATTCCGAGTTAAGTGGAGTTGTGGTCTGTCTGGGGAATAAAAACGGAGCACGTGCTCGGGGAGCCCGCTCCATCCCCCGCATTCCTGCACAGTCACACATGATGTAAAACGATCTGCTATTAGAAGAAGCGTTTCGCCACATCACGTTACGTTTAACTTAAAATCGGGAGGTCGGGCATGCCTTTCTGAAATGTTATTCCGATTCATTATTGGCTGAGTAATTGTGTTTTAATGCACTTTTATCTTGATGCGCATCACTGACAACATCTTGACTTGATGGCGGGAAGGAAGTGCTACTATAGCTGCCGGGGGAGGGGGGGGGGCAATCAATGGCTCTCATTAATGAAGTGATGATAGCTGTGTTTAAAGTGTTTCCTCCAAGATAGATGACTTCCTTTTGGGTCATTTAGTTTTTAAATTGGATCCAGCGGATTGCCCTGTTGCCTTTCTGGCTTACTGCTTTTATTTGTAACCCAACTAGGGTGGCATCTTTTGCAGCGTGGAAGGTCGAATCCAGTTTTTTTTCAAAGCTGCCGAGTCGATGAAATGCGAGCGACTTACTGTAAGGGTCGTCCTCGCTTTTGGTGCCGTTGACTTTCCCTTTCTTGTCAATGCGGAGGAAGAACTTCTGGTAGGAGAAGAGTTTCCGCCGCCGCACGTCTCCCTGCAGGTGGTTGTAGCTGCTGCGCACGTGGCGCCCCACCACGGCGGCAGAAGATGACAGGTTGGTCGCCCGTGGCAACCTGGCCGAGGACGCGTGCAGAGGCGCCGGCGAGGATGACGGGCTCGCTCCTCCGGCATGATGGCTTTGGTTAGAACTCGACAGGGGCGAGGAGGAGGACAGTCCGAGGAGGAGAAGGAAGACGAGGGAAACGAGATGCGGCGGTGTTGCGCTTCGGGGACGGGAGGAGAGCCAGGCGACCGGTGCACCTTGTGTCACTGTCCATCTACACATGGTAGTGGAGCTGGAGGAGCTGTGGAGGTGCTCAGGGGCTGGCGCATGCTGAGCAGGGGGCAGGGAGAGAGGGTACAAGAGCGGGAGAAGCCCCCCTCCCGTGCTTACAAACCTCTTTCGGAGGCGCCCGGGACCTCGTTTAAATCTCTCCAAGCTGCGTGGACCAAAAATGTCCGACTCTGTTTATTCCTCAGGAGCTCTTCGGGAATGTCTCAACATCCATAAGTCAAATCATGCACTGCCTGAATGACCCGAGGGGGGTGGTTGGGGGGGCTTCTCCGTCTTCCCCTCCCGATGCACTTGGAAAAAAAATCCTGAAAATATCAAACTCTCGTCCACACACGTGGTACGCTCTCCTCTAGTCCTCAACCATGGAGTCAAATGATGCTCAACTTCTTCTGTATAACAAACATTTGGAAAAAAAAAAAGTCTCTTGTTGAATGTCCACCAAAATTCCAAACAAAGTAAAAGCAGGGGAAAAAAAAGAATCCACACGTCTTCACGAAGTGACTCGAGTGCTTCTCTCGCACTCTTTGAGCGCTCCGAGCAGTGCGTTGCTACTCTTCTGTAACTCCCTCTCTTTTTTTGCCACCCCCCCTCCCTCTCTCTCTCTCTCTCTCTCGCTCTCACGGTCTTGCTCGCTTGCTCTCTATCAGCTGTGCGGACTTGAGCCCGGTCTCCGCTTTCACCTTATTTATCTGCTGCCCCCCCAGGATGTCATCTCTTAGTGTGATTGGATTTCTACGGAGACTACGATGCTTTGAAGAACTTTGTGCATTTGTGTATCTGAGTGTGCGCGTGTGTGTCTGTGTGTGTGTTGGGGGGGTTGTGACACACCCCTCTTTCCCGCCCCCTGGTTTTACTCTCCTCCCCTCGCTGCAAGCTGAGCATGAAGGGAAGAAAGTCTTTCCCCAATTTTTTGACTAGAACCATTAAAATTGCTTCAGGTGGAATTTTGTATCATTTTTAATTTTTGCTCCAACCTCTAAAAACCAAACAAGAGTGGTTGCCCCTCCCAGACTCTGAGCTTATGTCAAGTTGCTCTCATCTCAGATACAATCTCTCAATTTCTTTCTCTGGATGATCAGGAGCTTGAAATGTCAAGATAAACATCTGCCCGAGGGGCTTCCAACAACGTTTTAAAAAATCCAGGTGTTCTTTGGGCTTTCTTTAATTTCCTTTTCACATTGTCAGACAATCTCCCTTTCTTCTCATCTTTAAAGTGTAGAAGATCAATCTTGCTGTTTTTTCGCCTTCTCTGCGTCCTCCGTTCATAATCCATCATTTCGTTAGTCCGTCTGCTGTTTTTAATGTTTGTTCTGACATTGTGCATCGTGCAAATCTGCACTGCATCACTCTGACAGCCGTTTTAATTTGTTTAGTGACATGAGAGAATCAAAATATTAGAAACAGCACTCGCTCTGATGCGGCGCAGTGCTACGCCACCGCCAACTATAACAATGAACACATGTTGAGCCAATATCTCTTGTGTCCATCAAAAGGATTACAATTATTATTATTGTTGTCAAGGCAGACCGTTTGATATATTGATATATTATTTTTTGTAGGTTTCTGTTTGTGCTTCTAACACACTACCAATATCTGAATAATCAATGTATCGGTGCTTGGTATCGGTGTTCTCTTACTAGTGTCGGTCAGAATAAAATTGATTGACTTACTTTTCAACACTTGAATTGACATTACTATTCACAATATGATGTACTTTTCCACGAATCACCAAGAAGCTGACAAACTATCAAAACATGCTGACGTGCACAAGAATGGATCGACTAGATTTTTTATAACTTTTTAGAATCCACCCCCCCCCCCCCCCCCTCCACAATAATTACAGTTCCGCTTTCCGCCGTTACTAATTACAAGTTCCACATCAAGGACCACTTAGGGCAACGCTGAGCTTCAGCACCACGGACAGCACTTTCAGACGCACTTATTCAACTTGCCGCCTGTAGTAGTTGAAGACCGTTCTTGGTGACATCACTAATTCCTTTTCTGGAAGGTTGTTTATATTTTGGGTCGGGCATGCGGAGTCGCTCTGGAGCGGATTTGCGAGAGGAATGCCAATTAAGAGAAGAATGCGTGGGCTCATGTACACTCATGTCGAATTTTTTTTTAGCATCGTGGTCGTATTATCAGTCACCGATTGGCGATGCCCTGCGGCGCCACCGATTTGTGCGCAAGCACCCTAACGCGAGTCAGATGTTGCAGAAGAAATGTTTCGTCACAGCAGAGAACAATTTGTTGGATGCAGCCGAGCAGCACGTATTCTCCCTCCGCGATTTGTTTTCTCTCCCTCTCCTGTAAACTACTTCGGAAAGCTGTAGGGGATTTTTCTGGAAAGGATTCCCAAACAAATGTTGCTTGCATTTTGGGGAATTTCAGTTATTTACAGCCCATCTGGAAAAATGTACTGATTAAATTTAGATGAAATATTTCCTATTTATATATATATATATATATATATATATATTAATTAGATATTATTATTATTATAAAATGTATTGATTAAATTTAGATGAATTATTTTATATTTAAATATATATTTAAATATAGATAAAAATATTTCTTTTATTTTTTATCTATATTCAGTCTGAATGGCAGACTCCAGAGCAGCAAATGTTCAGGATTGCCTGTGGCTCCGTTTGTGATACCTTAAATGAGACTTGATTGCTTCTGCCTGGAAGGAAGACATCATTAGGGACCAGCACTTTGGCTCAATGATTCTAATTGTTTCATTACGTTTTGGGCCGCTCGCTTTGAGCCGCGTTACAGTCCTCAAATGGCCTGTGCGCAAATGAGCTTGGCAGTTAAGTGGAATTAAAAACACATTAAAGCTCTTAGACACAAAGGAGGTCTCCCTCCCTGAGCAAACTTGCACTACAATGTCAAAGAAATACACAAATGTCCATTCCTTAAAAGTCACTTTTTATTCCTGTTAACCACCGAACACATTGTTTGGAAGGTTTGAGTGGAAACAAACACGGATCGGCGAGTCTACTGTGGCAATCTGAACCAACAGAAGTAAACACCTCTTTGTCAGGCGGCGTCTGAAGGTGAGCCAGACGTCCAATCACGTAAACAAAAGATGTTTGACCATCATGACATGGCATACCGAGACTAATGCGTTGCAACGGGAGGCTTTATGAGTCACAAGATTTCATAATCGGGATCAGGCTTCTTTCATTTTCATGCAACGTGAGTCACTTTTGCAACACGACTCCATCAGTCACTGACTATCCATCATAAATATCATCAATCAGGGGTCGCACTTTTAAAGAGGAAATCGAAAAAGCTGTTTGGAAGGCCGTACACACAACACATGGACCATGCAGATGATTGTCTTTCATCCCCCTTGACTCCTTGCGATCCATCAGAACAAACGTACCTATGAAGGTCAGAGGGCTACAGTGTCATTTCCAATGGAGACAACGCAGAACAGTCTGGAGCGGGGCGGCTGTTCTTCCTCAACCGCCACTGTCCTCTAAAAATCGACACCGAGCGCAGATAGTTTATTTCTTAGGGCCGTGCCGAATGAAGCTCGTGACCCGATATGAAGTCATGACAACGGGTCGGCTAATTAGACATTCAAAAGGAACCTCGCATCTGTGAAGCAGACATCTTCCCTTGACTTTTGTTTTCAAGAAATGTCCGTACTCGTACGCCAGCACCACTTAAGGTCTGATGACTCTTAAAATGGCTCCCAAAGATTTCACATAGCACAAAAAGAGGAGCAGGTGTTATTTTATTGACCGGTGCGACATTTATACAGTATACAATCTCATAAACATTTTTTTTTTCAACATTCCCTCCAGTCCTGCAACATACTAACTTATGTTTCGTCTAATGTAAAGTGCGTTATGAATTACCCCAAGTATGAAATGTTTTGGTGCAGCTGCAAGCGTATGAATTATGATATGGGCGGCGGTGATTCATCACATTGTGAAGTATTTTGTAACTGCTGCACTTTGGCTGGCTTTGGCTTTATTGACAGACTTTTTTTTTTTAGTGTTAATGAAATAAACTCAGTGACCTGACACAGGCTAATGAAAATTTGAACAAGGTTGTGTGAGGTTACTTCATTCTTCCATCTTTTATCATATTCATAAAAACATGAACAATGTTAAGATGTTAGTTTTGGGTAAATAACGCAACAGAGAAAGCAAGTAAATGATTATCCAGCCGGCAATTTTGAATACGTCGAAATTCAGTTAACTTGTGTAATCGATCATGTAAATAAGAAGAAAACCATGAATTATTTTTAATAGCTCCCCACGACTTGTGAGTAAACTGTTGTAGTGTGTGTAATTTGTGCAAAATCTGCATTTTTTTTTTCTCTCCCTAACCTCAACGCTAGGAGGAATGAACAATCTCATTTGAATCGAATTTTGTCACGCATTTTCTGATCATTACAAAACTGCGGTTTACATCCTTGGCAGTGGACAAGCATGAAATGACTTCTGAGGTTTTTAACTCTTCTTTAATTATACCACCACCAAATACTTTTAATACTGAGCATCGGTTGTTTCAATTTGTCTCAAAGTGAGCATAATGAAGTTTGACATTCGACATAAACTGGCACATCTGTCACAGTCCAGGCATGTTGGTTGTTAGAGAGACAAACAAACGGTATAGAAAATAGGCAAGCTAGTAGTGGTAAAGGTTCGGGCTCGGGTCAACCAGAGAGGTAATTGTCTGTGATGATTGATGATTCTCATGGCATTCTTGTTTATTTCATCAGGCAGGAAATGGAAAGCGGAGGTACGCCTGTGACCAATCAGTGGTCATCATTAAAAGAGCCAGACGAGTGGCAAAACCAATCACGAAGGCAGGCAGCGCCGTTTGTGGAGTGGAAGAAGCAAAATTGATGACTAGTCAATATCGGAATTGTAAACAAAGAGCTTCTCATGGTGGCAGCATTGAATAACTGAATTCATTAATTTCTGATAATGATCCGGATACCGTTACCTAATTCAAGTGCTGATCCCGATTAGAGTTGTCAGGCCTTGGCTGGGTCAGATGAGGGTCAGAGGTCATGGTGTGATAGCATTATATATCCACTCACCAGACAACCATTGTCCTCGCCTTACTTTGGAACGAGACACCGGCAACGTTCCGTGCGCCCAGTTTGAATTTCACGTGTCAGGTTCAAGTGAGGCGTATGGCCTCCCTGTACATGTAGCGTACACACACACACACACACACACACACACACACACACAACCTAGCTCCCCCCTCCTTCACATGATATCACTCGGGAGAGGGCAATGAGAACTGAAAGGCAATTTAGTCTGATGGGAGAACAAACTACACCACACAAAGCCGTGTGATGTGGTCAGGCCAGTCAACCATCCCCAAAGTATGCAAAAGAGTGGCTGTCTAGACACACACACACACACACACACACACACACACACACAAAAAGCAAAGCCACACTCAATACAGGAGACACAATGAAAAAGGATTCAGGCTGAAAAGCTTTTCAAAGTCATGTCACTGATGAACTTCACATTAGAAATGAGGAGTCAAGAGCGGTTGTTTTATAGTCATAAATGTCTAGCTTGAGAAATTGCCTCGCTCCTGCCAAGAAACAAAGAAATCTAAGTTTTCACTCTTGCATCATCCCTAAATTGTTTGCATACGTCCGCAGTGCACAATGCCATTGTCGTAACAGAATGTTGTAATGTTCTTTTGCGGTAGACGATTGCTGTGCGGGCAAACGCTGCAACATTTATAAATATGTCCACATTTTTTCTGGTCTTAAACCTAATGTCAATAAAATAGAAGCAAACCAGTTTCACACATAGTGGAGATAATAAAAATAATAATCCTTCTGAAGCTCGTTAATTGCGCAAAATTGATTATTGAGGCATAATAGCGTGCACTATTTCGCTACCAGCAGGGGTGCTGTTTCGTTCTCAAGTACTAAAGAAGACGATTTTAAATGTGAATCTGGACTGTATGGAAAACAGTTCTCGCGCGGTGTTGTATGGAGTGACGGCCCAAGACAGCTGAGGCGCGTGCAAAATGAAACAATGTCACGAGAGACACATTAACCACCTGCCACTGTTCACGGCCGGGTCACTTTGCAACAACAAACAGGCCGCATCATAGCTGCTCGCCTGACTCGCAAACCGCTCAAGTACTTCGGAACTTTCTTCCACCGCGGATGTAAAAATTTCGGACACATTCAAAATACGCCGCTCGGGATCAATTATTCGTGTTTTCAGCTTAGCAAGGGAAAAGTCACTTTAGTTGAGAGCTTTTTACCCAAAGTTGTTTATCATCTTGTACAGTTTGATAAGATAACAGCGTGAGGTGAATTGAGCAATGAGCCAAAGCTTTTAGGGGTGATGGATTTTTTAGGGGGATGTGTGTACGCGTTCAACACGGGAGTGTTGAGAC
Organism: Syngnathus typhle; assembly: GCF_033458585.1. Lineage (NCBI taxonomy): Eukaryota > Metazoa > Chordata > Actinopteri > Syngnathiformes > Syngnathidae > Syngnathus > Syngnathus typhle. Next base: position 5,889,890 of record NC_083749.1, read on the forward strand.
GTGTGGGTGGGCTGCGGCATGATGTCATTGCAGACATATCTTGCTTTTTATCCCGGAGAGATGGAACAAGCTGAAAAGGTTAAATGGACCTCTTATTGTATGATTAAGGCAATATATATAAAATTAGTGTTGCCGCTATCAAATATTTTCAGAGTGCATTATTCCATCAATTTATTGAAGTATCAGATATAATTTTATTTCATTTAAAGTGTAAAAATGTTTTATTTTATTTATTTTTTTACTGATAACTTTAATATTTTTGCTTGGTATTATGTAGTGATTAAAAAAAAAAAAAAAAAGACCGGTTAAGCAAAATCACACATGGTCATTGTTTTCCAAACTAAAAGCAGACATTTGCAAATGTCTTATTTTGATTAAACACAATTTGGACAATCTTTAGTTAATCGACGATTATGCGATTATGAAAATCTGAGATGATTAATTTGGTAATCGATTTGTTGACGATTAATCGATTCATTTTGCCACCTTTTTATAGCTCTAGTTTTTGCTGACATGGTTTACTGAATACTTGAATCACTGATATTTTAATATGCCTATGCAGTACTGATACATCACCCTCGGGCTTTCTGTTTGGGTTTTTTTCTATTCAAGATGACTCTCGACTGTTTTGCAAGCCCTGAGCGCTCCTCTCTTTGTCACTCCCTCGCAGAGCCCAAGTCTTGTAAAAATCCAGCTGCGAAGACAAACTCCAGAACTTCCAGGAAAAAGGCTATCAGACGCCCCTGAGCCTGGCGAACTTTGTTGATTAATTCTTTACTAACGGGCTCTGACGCTGCTGCACACCAGAGATGTGAAAACTAGCGGCATTACTCGCGTCTGCTCGGGGTTTCTGGTCAGAGTCACGCTTTTGCAGAAACCCACAAATTTGTACGACCCACTTCCAACAGGTGAAACGAGAACATGGAAGAAAATGTCAGTTGTTTGAGGGGGTTGTATTTATTTCCCAGCACAAAATTAACCATAGCCAGATAAACACAGATTATTTAAACAGATCAGAACCACATGCGAGGGCCTGATGAGAAGAAAAAAGGAGGGCCAGAACTTCTCTATCTCATTCATTACCGTGAGGACTCTCGGGCGCTCGGCCCCGGTTGACGTCGGCCGATCAAAGACGCATCGGCGGATCGGATTACCAAACATACACTAATGATGATTGCTTTTTACAGCGAGATGAAGAGCAAAGAGCCGCGGCGAGAGTGCGAAGATGAAACGCGGCGAATGTGATCTCTAGCCCTCGGTAATGTTTTTTTTTCTCGCAGTGACGTTATTCTCGTGGACGTCTCGTTACAGTAAAACGGAACATATGCATTCTTGTTTTGGGGATCGTAATTAAAGATCCTCTCGCAAAAAGAGGACAGGTCTGTTGTGCGATAAAACTAAATGAGTCATTTTAATTATTCTCATACGGATGCTGGAAGGGAGTACCGGAGTCTTATATTAGCGTGTCGTGTAACATGGAGTTTTGCTTTGCTTCATTGTGACTCATTTAATTAGTTGAAGCAGAGCCGCTTCAGGTAGTCCTGTTTAATAAAAAAAAAAAAAAAACAGACTAGACTACAGACTAATGACACTGATAATGCTCGCCAGAAATGTCACAAAATGTTGGCTAGATGCAAGAAAAATCAGGTCCTTGAAAGGATTAAACACTTTTAGGGAAGAAATCTAGAAGTTGGTTCATTCAATTATATATAATTTATTTACTGCTGTGATTTGATAAATGGGCGTAAATAAAACATGTTAGAAAAATTAGAAGGCAATCAGTGTCAGGGATGGACCATGAATCAGTGTGGGGGGGCGGGACAAAAATGCGGCTTAAGTATCTGTTTTAAGCTATGTATCTGATTGATCAAGTTTTTGAAATGAGTTTTTCTTGATTTGAAAAGTCTGGCTTCTATTCCGTTGTGTTTCTATGACCCTCGTCTTGATATAACGTTTAATGTGTCCCGGTAAAATATTTGAAAAATGTGCAGTTCCGGATTGTTTTTCGGTTTTTCACACACACGCCGCAATCATAGCAGCCATGTCGGTGAACGTGAGTCTGTTTAAAGTCTCCAATGACTCTCAAGTGTTTAGTCTGCGCGCTTCACTCCGCCATCTGCTTTACAGCTGCCTTCCTAGAAGGTAACAAGAATAAGGATTTTAAAAAAAAAGTCATTTGCAGTCATTTTTCCTAACAAGTACGCCAACCAATCAGGTCAAGGAGAAACGAGGGTTGGACGCCATTAAGATTCGTTATTGTCAAAAACAAGTCACTAACTACTCAAATGAGACTATTTGCAGATTTGGTTAAACAGAGGTCACTTACATATTATTTTAAATTTATTCAGGGTCGTGATGTCACTATCATCTGATTGGCTAACAAATGTAGGATTTTTTTTTTTAGCGATGCAATTTCATTGCACAAGTCCAGTTGCTGTTTTGAAAGGAGCACAAAACAAAAAGGGGCCTAAGACGGACCCTTGTCTTTGTCAAGGCAGCTTCTTTTATTCGGATCTCATTAGTGTGTGCAGGTGTTCCTAATGTTGTGTCCGGTGAGTGTTTTACAATGTTTAAAGTTCTAATGATGGATGGCGCATGTCGTAAATATTTCCTGTAGCTTCTTTGGTCTCTTGTTTTGTGCTTCATCAATGCTGCTAATTTGTCCCACACATCCTTCCTGTGGCGGGCCTCTCATGTGGTCTCGCTCCTCAATTTTCTTCAACATCTAGTCATCGCTGGTGGAGTGGGCTTCCCCTGAGCCTTCATCATCATCTGTGTCTTTTGGGTCTCCTCATCCTTCTTTCCCTACTCTCGTGCCCCCTTAGCTTTGTCACCGGCCTTGCTTTGAAGTACGCTTTTAAGAGCACAATTAAACCCGCTTCTCCAGACACCGTACTCACTTCTCACCTTTTTAATAAGGTACTCGTAGACAAGTGTCGTGCCCTTTTTTTTTTTTTTTTTTGTTCCTTTGCACTCTCACATCCAATGCCTGTAAATTCTTTGGCTGCTATCTTAGTGACTGTACTATACACGTGTGTTCAGAGAATGAGTGAAAACAAATAAAAGTCAAAGCAGAGGCTTTTCTGGCACTTTGACTCATTGTGAATGTTGCTTCCGTTACTTTGATGCAAAAGTGAATCAGAGGTGACCACAGGTGGGAAGGGAGCAGGAAACCATTAGGGGCAAGAGACCACCTAACTGTAGCTCGGCATGTACCCGCTCGTCTTGTCACTTGGCGTGTTAGTCAACAGGTATCACAAATTGAAAAACAAGACCATTATTTTTTTTTCTAAATTTATTATATAAATTATTGTATTTAATTATTTATTTGTGTTTATTCATAGACAAGGCTATTTTTTTTATTCTAAATTTATTTTATAAATTGTTATATTTATTACTTATTTATGTATTTATTTGTTAGCTAGACTCAGTCCGTTTATCAGTAGGGTTCTGAAATTAGATTTATTAGATGCACTTGAGATCAAGGTTCAAGTTCCTGTCCATGTAGCCTCGAGCTAAACTCGACTTTTGTTGTAGTCATGGGGGCATAAAGAAGTCACTAGACCAAAAAAAAAAAAAAACGGCAAGTCCAAAAGAAAGTCAAGCGTATTTCTGCCATTCATCATCAGAAAGTTAAGCCTTCTAAGCTGAGAGACATGCAGCTCAGCCTTCAGAGATTGAGGGGATATTTTAAATTCAAACACGGACATTCCCTTAATAACTTCCTCAGCAGCTCAACCTTTGAGAAGGAAACCGATTTCCTTTCCTTTTGTCTCTATTTTGGTCATTAATAACACAATATTGTCCGGTGTGTCTGGGGAACTAGCAAGGAACCACCTGGTTCCAGTTAGCCTCATCGGAACCTGATGTCGGGAGGCCGGCCGGCAGTGAGCGAGCGAGCAAGCGATGGAGGGGGGGGGGTTCTGCAACTCAGCCTTCCATTATTTTATTCTCTAGAGGCTAATTAATGACCAAATCAGGTAATTAATGTTCTTGTCCGTATGGCTGCCAAATTTCAGTTAGAACTGAGGCCTATTAAACAACTCTATTTATCTTTTGTTAACTGTTTTTCTAATGGCATGAAGTACTTTTAGCCATAATGTTATTTAGCATAATTGCACATTGTCATTTTTCTTTTCGAATTGCAGTTACTCCATACGACAACCATTCTGCTCAAAATGACGTGCAGAAAGGATTTTAGGAGGACGGCACAGCGATAAATCAGAAAGAAAAATATTAGCTATAATATTTACAGGATTTGGAAAAGCTTCAAATTTATGCTGCACATGTTTCCAAAATCATATTGTTTGCAGTGTATTCATGTTTGAAATACAAGCCTATCAAACAACGTGAGGATGATCAGAGATTTTGGCTGGCCCTTCCTCACGTCCAACATCAATCACTCTGACATCTTAAATTGGCTAGAAATGCTGCGGAATACTTCCTACTCTATAAAACAGGGCACACAACGCACACTTGAGCAAAATTCGTGTCAAAGTGTGCACGAAAAAATATTAAAGTCAAATAAAATATGAATAAACATCTTAATATTGTTATTAAAGTCAAATAAAATATGAATCAAAATATAAATAAATATATCTTAAATAAAAATGTTGCCATGCTGTGTCACCCTGTAGTCTCGTGTAACCGCATCCCACTGACCCATGTTAGCGTCACCAGCAGTGCTCTGGTGGGCTCTCTGATGTCACAGCGAAGCACATGGCTTCTCACAAACGGGTCGGAATGGTTCCACGGGTTCCATTTAGGAAATCCGCTATCATTGCAGCGGCTCCATCCAATCACTTGTAAAGGAAGAAACCGGAGATGCCAACTATCTGTGATGTCATTCTGTGAAAACACCCACAGCTATAATCAAGAGTTAGAATGAAGATGGCGAGCACACATCGAGGCGTGCCAGAATGTACTAAAGCGTCTATTTGGGTGGGGATTTATGGCGAAGCTCTTTTGTGTTTTTCTGATCACACCGCAGTTTCTTTAATCAGCAGTGAGTGCTCTCATGAGAGTGAAATGTGTTGTGGGCTCTTTTCACGTTAAAGGGGATTGCGCAATTGAAAAATATATATATATACTAGAAACCACTGAGCCTAAGAAAAAACAACCAATTCGACTTTGGAAGTGTCATTTGTTGCCCATTCATGGAAAATTTTATTTTATTTTTTTAACTTAATTGATTTTGTAGTTCTTGTAACTTCACTTAGGTGTTGTGGATTTTTTATTGTGGTGAGGGGGGGGGGGGGGGGGTGGCAGAACCTCCCTCCTCTGCGGCCCTTCTCATCATGTCTGTTTTGTAACGCTTCATCAGCTTCTACCACGGGCCAAATGTAGATCAATCAAGCATGTTTGCATTCATACCATCTTTGATCCGCCAGTTTGTTGTTCAGTTGTCTTGAAAACCCTCAAGGAACGACTGCACTTCGATTTTCATTTGCTTTGATTAAGAGAACCTCGTTGCCAGCAAATAAACAAAAGGCTGCAAAGTTTTTGAGCTGACTCCTTCATGTGGGCCCCCCTCCCTTCTTTTTTTGTTGCTTTTTAGAAGCACACTTGGAAAAAGGGTTTTGAATGTGTTTGGGGGTCAGGGTGGGCCGCAGGCCGAGTTACATCTTGCAGCAATTAAGCCGCATGCATCTCTTGGTGTGCACCTCCACTGCGCTCCTGTTTCAAGGCCAGAACAACACAACAGAAATGAAGACGTTTGGAGGGAGGGGGCAATTTAGTGGTCATTTCGAAACTTAATATGTACTGTATTCTATTTGTTCCTTGGGTTCCCTGCAGTTCCCGTTGGCTGACATTACCGACATGCCCAAAGGTTCCCCAGAGGCCGCATGCCAAAAGCAACGTTTCCCTCCGCGAAGGCACTTAACGTGGATTCGATGTCCCTCAACAATTTTGAGCTGTATGCCGACACAAATGTTTCCAGAGCAACAAAGACATTATTGCCTCCTTGTGTAACCCCCCCCCCCCCCCACACACACTGTTTAGTGAGATTATTAAATCATATTTGGCTTCCCGACTATTGTATTTATTTTATTTTGCAAGAATATAATATTGACTGTAATGATGACTCGTCAAATGCTTTTTTGCATTAAAAGTTTTTTTCACTATATGGAATTTGAGCTTATTTTTTTTCCTCAATTTTGGGATTTGTTTACTTCAATTTAATTCTCATAACTGCCTTTTTTAAATATTAATTTTCATCACTTTATTCTTGCAGATTGACTTTTCCCAGACAGTTCTGACTTTGTGTCTTTTACCACTTTCTAGAACATCCCCAATTTTTCAATTGCACATTTTTGCCCTGACAAATATGAGCCCATGATGTATTAGGATCGCAGCACCCCGAGGTCACAACATGTGGGGAAGCACGATTGACAGGAAGTTATTGTGTAAAGACAGATGTGTTTGCCCAGCGGGCAAGAACCGGAACAGGAAACCCACTTGTTTGGTGCCACTGGTTGGAGGAAACACAAGAGAAGATTAATGATCCCGAGTTGAACTTCACCTGAGAAATTACCAATGTCAATTTGGCGCAAGTATCCAAACACCCACCCTTTTTCTGTAGTTCTTGTCCTCGTTAGGGTCAGGGGGGCTCTGGCACCAATTTAGAGTTTTCCATTAACTTAAAAGCCACAGGGAGAACACGCAAACACCACACAGGAGGATAAAATTGATACGCAAACTTTCAATCTGAAATTGTGATGCAGAGGAGCTCACCACAACCAGAACTGGGTTGCCAGACAAATACTGTATTAAGGTGTTGGTAAATGTTGCCATCTAGTGGCCAATGATGCATTTACAGGCAGGTAGGGCTTTTTTTTTATATAATTCTCCAGCGAAAAGTTCAAAATGTTTAATTAGTGAATAACAAACCCATGTGGTGACAGACCACCAGCATAGATTTGTGAAATAATATTAAATTGATCAAATTTGGGAGATGTCTGTCCAACTGACAATAATCGTATTATGTTGAATTAATTGGATGCATCGAATTGTGTAAATTGTAAAAAAACAAAAACACAAGTATGTTATTTTAGTGTTACGTTTATTCATAACGGCAAAAAAAATCAACTGTACATCCCCACAAAACTTCTACGAAAGACCCAACAAATAAACCTGAATTTATTTCTCTTGCTTTCCCTTACAAAATATTTCACAGGCCCAGATGGTAGATGTTCTGATGCCATGTTAAAAAACAAAACATACAAGAGAGAAAACCAAATTTTCTTCAGGAGTGTTGTGAACATACTTCCTGAGCAAGACATGAGAAACAATCATGAAAGCAGGCAATTTTTTTTTGTTTTTTTCCTAACACTCCAGAAAAAGTCACCTGTTAAGTCACATGGATCTTGGCACAGTACTAAGGCAAAAAATGGTGGAGGAGTAAACGTCTTAGGAGATCCGCTACATAAAAGTGCTTCAAACACTAAAAGTGATGAGATGGAGCCGGGACATCAAATTATTTGAATATGGCGTCGAAAAGCTCAAACTGGGATGCAAACATGTCGGTCATAATAAATGGTCTTCTCAATAAGTGCAGGCACAATACCTGAAAACAGCCACATTGTTTTATGTCCCAAATATTCAAACTTTTACAATTTAATAAAGGTTGTGTGAAGAAAAACGCGTCAGTAGACATAATAGTGCATTTTTACATTGGAGGACAAAACAAAACATTCTGCATTAGAGTACAGTAACTTGGACAAAAACACCATTTTAATATCGTTAAAAAAATTACAAATATTATCATGCGACTGTGGCCACGATCTCATGCATCGCTATCAGGGCAAAAAATAATAATTTAGATTGTACCAGGGTAACTATTACACATTTGGACAGAGAGTTAAAAATAACATTGTAAAAATAGACGCTATGAATGGCAGCACCAAATAGGCTCCGCCTCCCCCTCACACACTGTAACAGAAGTGGTCGCTGCTTTTGTGCAGCAATGCGAGATTTCAAATCTACTTTGTGAAGATGGCTTGTTGGCTTTTGGGCTTTGCCTTAATCATCTAGTTGTGACTTTGCAAGTAGAAGAAGTTCAGAGGCACGGCGTGCCGTGTTGCAGCCTCGCTCGCAGGACCTTGGCAGCAGCGGCAGCAGCATCAGTTGACTTCAGTGTGTTTATTTTGCGTGTGTTGGCTTTGGAGCGCGCTCAGTACGTCTCAGCAGGCCTCCTTGGTTTGATTTGGCACCTTGCACATCATCAAGATCTGCTTCAAGGCTTTCTGCACATCCTCGTCCATCTGACCCTGAAGTGCAAGGCAAAGGACAAATGGTCAATGAAAGCATAAATATTTAATTTCCCATCCATTGACAATAAATATCTGATGTCGAAAATATTATCCTAATTATTCTGTACTGTTCTTTTTAAAAGTGTATTTCCCCCCTCCCCAATCTGCTTGAATAACATCTCATGTTAAAAACCTGTTCAATATTTGGTCAAGTAATTAGTGCGCAATTCGAGCCAATTGGGAAGGGAACTTCAGCTTGCACTCTTTCCGAACACAAATAGAAGACAAACCGGTTGAATGTTTGTTCAACGCGTTTTATCATGGGCTTGCATTGCGTTGGTCAATAGCAAATTTTAATAAGAGATGACTTTGTGTACCTAACGTATTTTATTTCATTTAAATATTTTTATTTTAAATGGCGGGGAAAGAACTGATTTTATGAACATGGAAGAACCTAGTACCTGAACAGCGTAAAGAAGATGCATCCTGTAGACTGACACAATCTCATTGTGCTGCTTCTTGGACTCCTGAGATGTAAACAAAACAAGTGTGAGGGGATAATTTAATGCAATGTAATGCGAAAGTTAAGCTAGGCTAAATCTTACAGCTAGTTGGAACTGCAACTGTTTGACTTGCTGCTGCATGGCTTCCAGCTGCTGGCTCTGCTGTTGCCTCTTGGAAGGTGATCCTGAGCTGTACGAGAGCTGCGAGAGGCTGTTTAAGGCGTCCTTTAGCTTAGCCACTTCCCGAGATAGGTCGTCGATCTGAGAGGGGATGAATGAGACGCATTAGCGTGACGAGCTTTGTCTGACCGGTTAAAAGCGACATACCCGCTTGTTCTTCTCCCTCTCGGAGGCCACGTGATTCTCCACCAGCTGCTTGAGCTGACACACAGCATCCTGGGACTCGGCCAACCTGGAAGTCAAGCTCAGATTTTCTTTCTCCGTTGACGTCAGAACTTCCTGGATGGCCTCCCGCTCTGCTCGGTTGTCCCGCGCCTTTTGGTTGGAAGAAAATGGCCGTTAGTCATGAAAGCGGCATTGTCTCCTCCCCCCCTCCCGTCCTTCACCTTCTGCCAGGCGTCAGCTGCCTCCAGAGCCATCTCGTCCTGCTTTCGGAGGGCCTCCTGGAGCAGCTGCGTCAGGTGGTTCACCTCGCCCTCCAGTTGTTCACGCATTTTAACGTGCTCCTCGCCGGAGATTGAATCCTCTGAGGTTGTGTCTTTCTCCATCGCTAGCCTTGAAGTAAACCACCAGATGGTTTCAAAAGGCTCCTCATAGAGTTGAACCGTTTGACCCAGATTAGACTCTCACCTGTTCTGGAGAGCGTCCAGTTGCAAGGTCTTGTGTCGGAGCTGCTCCTTCAATTCTTCCGACTGGCTTTCCAACTCTTTGATGGCGTTGCCGAGCGACGACATCACTTGAGCGTGGTCGGCGAGGGTTACAGAGCTTTGCGCCTGAAGCTCCGCCTCCTGCCTCAGCTGGGAAATCTCCTCCAGAGCCGCCGAGTACTTCTTCTCAGTCTCGGCGAGCAACGTTTGCATCTCCTCCAGCCGGTTCTGCATCTCCTGCTGCAGCTCCTCCGAGGGCGGCGACGGCGGCCGGCCGCTCTCGGCCAGCTGCTTCTGCGTGGCGCCGAGCTGAGCCCGCGTTTCGCTGTAGGAATGCGACAACTCCAGGAGGCGGCGCTGCAGCCCGCAAATGACTTCGTTGAGCTCAGACTTCATATCCTCAAAATCTTTGGCTGCCGCCTCCACGGGAACTGTGCCCCTTAGAGCCTCCTAATGAACGACAATGAAAAGGGTTAGCCCCGCCTCTAACTCAGTCAGCTGATGATTAACCCGGGTACCTGGAGCATCCTGATTTCCTCCTGCGCCTCCTTATACAGCTCCTCCATCTTTGCCGCCCTGGCCTCTTTCTCTTGAACGTTCCGTCTCTCTTCCTCAGCCTTCCTCAGCGCCTCCTCCAGCTGTCTCATTTTCTGCGTGGCGTTCTCATGCTGGCAGCCCGTCTGGACGAGCTGCCCCTTGAGCTGCTTGACTTCCTGCTCCAGCGCCGCCGCTCGCCGCTGATTGGTCAAGTCGCCGCTTCCCATTTGTGCTCTCAACTCGTCCGCCTCCTCCACGGCTTGGTGGTACCGTTCCTGCGTGTCGGTGAGCTTTGCCTGTAGCTCCGCCAGACTCTCGATCAACTCTTGCTCTTTTGCTTTCCCCCTCACGCTTCCCTCTTCGGCCATTTCTCCGCTCCTCTCGGGTTTCACCAGAGCCTGCAGCGAGCGGTTCTCCTTTCTGCTTTCCAGCAGCTTCATCTGGACGCTCTCGAGCGCCTGTCTGAGCAACCGGGTCTCCTCTTTGCTCCCTTCCTCCTCGATTCCATCCTCCCGCGGTGCGTGGGCGGTGGACGGTACAGCTGCTGCTGGCTCCAAGTCATCGCGTGTGGAATGGAAGGAGGAGTTAGAGGTCATGCTGTCGGGACGGCTGGTTTCTTTCAGGTCCTCGTTTCCTTGGAGTGATGGGTGTTTCTGCAAACAGGCTGAAAATGAACAGCGGTCCAAAAAAAAAAAATCTAATTGTGCCTCTTACCTTAAAATTGCTAACCAGTTGCTGGTTTTCCAAGGTCAGAGCCGTAATTTTGGCTTGAAGGGCCGAAACGAGAGCGGCCGACGGCGCGAGACCGGGTTGAACCTGTCGGCGCATACCACGCATCACATACATTAGCGGCTGAAGACACTTGAGAAGCACGAGCTCGTCGGGACCACTGGCAAGTCAGCCGAGAGGCATACAAGTCCCGACTTGTCGTCTTTTGGTTAGACCTCCGCAAGAATGCTGAAGGTGCACACGTTGAGCTCGAAACAGATGTCAGCTCTCGATATTCGTGTAGACCAAATTCAAAGTGTTGAACTTCTCAAACGCATTGAAAAGTTAACGTAGCATCCACAATGTGAAAATATTTTCCTTAATATTAAAACGTGTATGCTAGGATACATTTTGTCCCTTTTTTTGGGGGGGGTCTTTCAAGACAAATATGATGTCATGAGCAAGAGATGGTTTTATCTAAAAAGCTGACGCAGCATTGCCATTACCTTCGGATCCAGTTCGTCGGCGTGCGTCGAGTCGTCCGTTGTCTCCAGCAACATGTTTGTCTGGTGGTTGCGCAGCCTCTCAAAGTCCTCGCGGACTTCTTCGTCCTTCCAGGCCAGAACGAGGGGGAGGGAGCAGTCGAGGGGGTGCGAGAAAAAGGGAAGTGGGAGTGGAGATTGGGAAAGGATAAGAGTCGAGGTGGGATCTCTTTTGTTGTACACTTTTACGATTGTTAAAATTTTAGTGCAACTCTGATGTCATGAGTGCTTTTGATCCTTACCTTGTCGTAGAATCGCTTTGGGGTGTCACTTTTGCTGGACGAGGGGGTTCCAGACATTGCAGGAGAAGACGTTCCAGACTTCTACATGCGGACAAAGTTGAAAGTCATTTATCGTGTAATGAAGCCCAAGAGGTTGTTTAGACAAAGATGGTTTTATTTGCCAATTTTTTTTTTGCTTTTAGGAAAACATTGCTCACAGAAAACAAGCTAGGCAAAAACTAAGCTTTCAAATGTGTATTAATACAGAGTGCAGGATATTGATACAAGCAAGACGTATAGAGGAGACATGCATTTATTTACCTGCAGTGGACTAAGAGGAGGTGGAGGTGCTTTTCGTTTTTTGGGAGTTGTGATCCGTTCATCATTTAGCTTAGCTACTTGATCATGCTACAGGGGGTCAGCAAAAAGCCAAGAAGTGGAATCAGTGGTGGTTAGTTCAAGGAGGTTCGATCAAATTTGAATTTAATTTTAAACTAACAGGTTTACACAAGCTGGGACTGTTGATGTAGAAAGATGAGATCTTTTTTTTTGTTGTTGTCATGTATGTATCGTATTTCCTCAAATGGTGGCCTCTGCCCTAATTGACACCATGCAAAGTGGGAAAAAAAAAATTGCACCTCGTCTGTAAAGCTGAAGTCAAGAGTTTAAAGACTTGCTGTATGAGGCACGGAAAGTCGCAGCCGAGATTTGAATCGTCAAAAAGCATCTTCCACAAAAACGTAAACAAATACATTATGATTTAAGGCGTCCCCTCTCCTAAAAACCTGATTAGACTCTGCTACCCCCACTATGAGGAAACACCTGAATAAATCAATAAATGTAGGTAAAATATATTTTCTTTTTTTTTTTTACAATTCACCTTGATTGATTTGTGTAAACACTGTTAAATGCATAGATTCTTACCGCAGGACTTAAGGGGGACCTGGGATCTGTAACATGTACAAAAGAAAAGAAAAAAAAGTTTTAAAATCTACTACTGTGACTCTCCAGCAGATGGCAGTGTTGACTGCATTATTATCATCCAGTACAACTGTGCTTAAATTCAAATGAAAGCGGGTCAACTAAACACTCAAGCTTAATGTGTTTATTGATTATTTGCATGTGTGTTTTTGTTTCTCACCAGGGAGCTGCCTGGTCAGAGCAGCAGTGAGTGCAGCTCTGACCTCACAGTTGGCGGGCAATTTGGCGTAATGCAGGACATCGTGGCCATGCAAATCCACCGCTGACAGAAGAGCCCCTCTGTGAACCAGAACTTCCACGACAGCAACCGCATTGGACTCTGCGGCGAGCATCAACGCCGTCCTGCAAAGTGAGTATTCACAGTATAAGTGCGGTTGGACTTTTTTTTTTTTTTTCGTTATTGTATTTGTGTGCAGGCCAAAGCCGTGTTTAATGTAAAATGGTTGCTTTTGGCACCATCTTGGAGCTATTTTGAAGTGAGGGGTGGGGCTTTTATTTGTGAATTTCTCTTCATGGCATTTTTTTATAGTAAATGTTAAAACCCTGAATATAAAAGAACCAAAGGAAAATGTTTGCAACTGGGCTGCTGTTGTGCTTCCCTACCTGCCACTGTTGTCAGAAGTGCTGATTTCAGCGCCGCAGTCGAGCAAAGCGATGCACACTTCAGCATGGCCGTGTTTGGCTGCCAGGAGCAAAGGGGTGTGCCCGTCCTTTGGGAAGGAAAATAACAGCAGTGCCAACATGACATACAGAAAAGGGGGGAAAAAAATCTGGATTCAAATACAGACTCGGGACTTGGACATAAGTCCTTGGACATGAATGGTATGTTCAGTGACTGTGTGGTGAGAGAAGTCACGGAACTATGTGAGAAAAAAAAAGAAGAGGTGAATGCGTCATGGCACTCATGCCCAAGTGAGGAAGAACACCGTTCCCTTTTCATAACATCTCAAAAGATGAGGAGCTGTATTTTAGCATGATGGACAATTTTTTTTTTATATAAAAAAACAATAGGAATGCTAAAACCATTACACTTATATATAATAGATGTATAAAATAGAAAATATAATGATATAAATGTAATACAAAGTAAATTAGTACAGCAGCAGTCACAGAATGGATCGCCTTCTCAATAACTCGCCGAGTGTTTATTTAAAGTCACGAGAACGCCTCAAACGTATGCAGACGAAAATAAATAACCTACACACGCATTCATTAAATATCACGCGATCCACTCGGATCAAACCACAGGTATGGAACCGCCGCTGCGATGTAGACCGCAAGTCTGCGGCTGGTGAGTGTCGTTCCCACAGTACGCTGACCCCTGGAGCTCAGGCGCATACTCGTACAAGCGAGGCACGTAACCATTTTTCTCAAAATCCACAAAAACAAATTTAATCAATGTGGGTGCGCAACTGCGGCTCAGTGATTTATCGCCTGCCACTTTTTTTACTCATATTTCCGGAAACTGTCTTTTGTGTACAAGAGGTGGACAAAATGGAGGTACGTACGGCGTCTTTTAAGTTGATAGCACTTTTCAGTTCACACAGAAATTGGACAGTCTGGGTCTTCCCACCAAGAGCTGCGGATGAAATGAGACAATACATTTATTGCAAAAGAGCATTCCTCAGAGCTTGCAGAAGTGGAAAATAATTGAGAGGATTCTTTTGTTCCAACAATCCAAGATGAGCAATTTGTTTGATCATTCATTCGTCATTTTACGGCACAATCACTTAATTCTGGGAATGGCAGATGATTCAGGCTATATGAGCCCAAGGGCTTACAAAAAGAGAGATTTTCCCACAACCTCGTCCAACATTTCCTCGTCAATAAATCAATCAAATAAATGTTATGCTTACCAGCATGATGCAAAGCGCTCCTTCCTGAGCCGTCGACTGCGTCAACAGGACATTTGCTCTGGAAAGGAAATAGGTTATCAAGGAGTTATGTTTTGGCAAGGGGAAAGCTCATTTTTTCCAAACGTCAGGGAGTCGTTTCGTTTTCTAAAGAGCTTTAAAAAAAATGGTTAGTTACCTGAATTAGCCTTTTGCAGCACTCGGTGTGGTTGTTCTTGGCTGCCAGGTGTAACGGATTCAAACCTAGGAATGAGTTAAACAACATAAGTGTGAGTATTTCATATTGTCTGTTAACATGTGTTGCTGCACCGTTTGTGTCCAAATATCTGCCGCGTAAGCGATTAGATCACGGCCACAGTTTTGCATTGTTAGCATAAAACCAGCAGACACAAAGGGATATTTTTCTTCAAAACATAGCCGTCGTTGATGTAAAGATAAAAGGTGTGCCCAGACACGAACCTGCAACGTCAGCAACTGTCGGGTCGGCGCCGTGCGAGAGCAGGGCAACCAGGCAGTCGACGTGACCACGTGACGCTGCGACGTGAAGCCTGAATACAAAAGAAGAAGAAACTGGAAAATATGGACACGCGGACCTCGGCCAAACTTGCACTCCATTTGCTCTTGTCAGTTTGTGACTTAACAGGCTACTTTCTCATTCGTGGCGAATGACGACTTTACATAAAACGGTTTCCAGCCCAATGAGCAAATTACACACATGCAGATTCCTTTTAAAGTCGACAACACACACACACAAATACCACAACTATGCCCGCATGCCTTTCGATCCGCTTTTTATCACCATGGCGATGCCATGGACTCGCCCTTTGTGCCGTTGTCTTGCACAGACTGGCCTGCCGCATTCTTCATAACGAACAAAGGTTGCGGGTATCCGCGAGCCTCTGTGTGTTTTCGTGTGTGTGTGTGAGAAAAGGTCAATGCATGGCGCATTTAGTTCACCAGCACGCTCCAGTATCGACACCTTCTCCCCCCCGTATTGTGATGTTACTGGGTGATAAACACATGCAGGTCAGCGGGTGTTGTGTTGCAAGGGAAAAAGAATGAGGTCAAATATTTACATGGAGTTTTAGCACCGTTTCAAGATGGCTGAGCCCCACTTTTGATGCAGGATTAACTCTGATTGCTTCATGGTGCATTGAAGGTGATGCAGGAATTTCTGGCAAGTAGTGGCTACTTACTACACGTGACAATTTTCCATTTTTCTGTCTGTTTATGGGCTCAGGTGACGGGCGGATAAATCGGACCTTAAAGAATGGTCCGCCATCTTTATTACTTACGCTGATTTGCCCTCGCTGTCAAGCTTTACAGGGCTGGCACCTTTCTTGGCAACAAGGGACGCCACCTTCTCCGCCTCGCCGTGCTCCACTGCAGCAAGCAACCGCTCGTCATTTTTGTTCCACTCGTTGACCTATGGAGGCATAAAGTGAAAGTGGCTTAAAAGTCCAACATGGGAAGTCGTAGGATTTGGAGAACAAAAATCGATTCTATTTTCGAAATCTAAATTCAAAGGAAAGGAAATTCAGTCAACTAACAAAACGTTGCTAACACTTTGAGCCCCAATATGGTCAGCTGGTTTACACACAAATGTCATCCTAGCGCCAATACTTAATGTGAGTCATGTTTCTCCCAGGGAGAGAAAGAGCAAGAGAATGTTTCTTTGGCTTAGCCCAGGCCCACAAAAAACATTTGTTCTCCTGCAAGCAATTTCCAGTTTGAACACATAAACACACGTTTACACAAAAAGGGCACACACTTTTTTTTTTTTTTGCAGGCTGCAAAGTCAATTATCTGAGCACCATCGTTTTTCAAATTGAGTGAGAATAACAGAAGTCATCCAAATCTAAGCATGCAAAAATATAAACGACTATACAGTAGAGGACAATAAGAGACCTGATAGCCCATTGACCTGCATCGTACTAACCTTGCAAACTCTTTGACTCCATAAATTGTTGTGCTGCACAAAGTGGGGCCTGTGCGTGCCAGCGCAGTATGCCAATATAAAGATAGACGGTGAAAATAGCCTCTGTGGCATAGCCCCAAACGTAATCAGTAAGATACATTTTACACAGCGGGTGGAAAATTGGCAGGCCAGCCCTCGGATAGAATGACAACTAGCCATTGCTGCAGTGCAAACCACAGAGTTGACACGAGCCGGCGTAATGAATTGGAAAAAAAAAACGGAAGAAATGCTGACTCGGGCATTGTCCGCCTTGATGTTCGTGAAAGTTATCTAGTTGCTAAGATACGAGACTTGAAAGGAGTGACGAGGTGAGAGACTATTTCCAAGGAAACGTGAGATGAGCTATTTGAATGGCCGAGTGAAAAATAACAGTGTACTAAGACACAGGCAAGGGTCATGTTGAGGAGATAGATGGCCACCAGGTGTTCTACCAAGTGTGCTGTGAGCTTTACGCAAGAACCTCCAAAGTCAAACACAATCTGTTCCGATTATCATTCTCTAAAATAGACTCCAAGAAGAATTCGTAACATTAGCAGATTTGGCTAATTCTACAAAATGGCTCTAACCGATTATGAAAATAGTCGATTAATTTGATCATCGATTATTTGAAGATTAATCGATTCATTTTGACACTTAACGTGAACCGTCGAATGTGTGTCGAGGCTAAACTACCAGACTACCATATGCTTGCTGATCAAATAGAAATATTTACATTACACCGCTCATTACCGTGGCAGCGGTCATTAATCAAGTGTTTTTAAGACGGACATAAGACGTTTTACAACAAATGAGGCGCTTTGTTTACTTTGGTGTATTTCTCATATTTTTGTTGTATTATGACTGCTAGGAATTGAAATGTGTACAGTTGATTTATAATTACTAAAGATAAGATAAAGATTATGTAAGGTCTCTTACCGGTCTATTAGAAGTAATATTAAAAGTATCTCATGCAGCCGTATTGTAAGCTCTCCTGGTTATTTACAACAAAATTGCAAAGTCGCACCCTGTTAGTCAATATTTTGATATGATGATAGGAGTTACGCTTGATGCCAAAGTTCAGCAAGTACACAAGATTGTTTGAAAGAAGAGCACATCATTTGTTGCTGATTAACAGTTAGAAGAGATACTGAGCAGGAAACAATGATAATGGCGGCTTAGCTAATAAGCTAAACAAAAGTGAAAGGCTGTCGCCATAAAGCAGCGTGACACCGATAGCATTAGACGACATTGTCACGGACAGGTTGAACTGGAGCGGAATGCGCTGCTCCACTTTCAGGCCCGTGTCGCGTCATGGAGGGGAGCCTGATGAGATAATCATTCATGACTCAGCCCTTGTGATAAAAGTGAACAAAATGGCCGCTCAAGTCTAGGCAGGTACATTAAAACAGCAAATTGCTGACAAGCTGTCGATCAGTAGTATATCCCGACTCTTTATTTACCTCTTGGACTTCCTAAAGTATCGCTAAACTGTTCTCCACCCACTTTGCCTTGTGCGGCAAAGGCCGCTAAAATGATATTGTAAACCGGTAACGTCTTTGTTCCTCTGTGAGTACTGGGAAATGGAATAATCCTCGCTTCCTTCCCAACGTTCTGTCTCTTTTAGTTGACTCGGTAAATGGGTGTGGACACGAGTCCTTCTTTCCCTGGCTGTTTTTAGCCAGATACTCATTAAGACACACAGAGTTTGCTGATAACACTAAGAGTTTCCTGTTTGTCCAGACCAGACGCTAGCGCCAGGGACGAAAGTTTAGGAGCTGAAGAGATACGACGCAAGGAAGGAAGAAGCAAATTGGAAAAGGAATGTGGAGGGATAAAAAAGCCAAAAAATGGATTGTTTTCATTTAATGTTCAAACCGCAGGTTGATGTTAAAATCCAAAGAAAATATACACTTGGTAAAGCAGCCATGGATGTTTGTTTACCTGCTGGTTTTTGCTCAAACATGTTCGGCTAAGAACGATTTCTCGGTTTCTTTGAACACCCTCCGTTCCATGAAGGAAAAATAAACACTGATGTGGAAACAGTACTTCCTGCGGCGCATGGATTTTCTTTTTTTTACGCCACTGTGATCACTGAGAGCAGATAGAGCTAAATGGAAAAACATTTACTTTTCAAAGACTGACATTTTTCTTCAAAATATGGGGAAAGCCATGTTTTTGTTGTTGTAAAGATAAAAAGTGTTGGTGGACAAGTTATAAACTTAATTTAGATTTTGCTGACTTACTGTCAAAAGCTGTGCACAGGAGGGGCAATTTATTTTGAATTGAAGTTAATTTCAGAAAGACAACAATTGGGAATAACCTTGTAGTTTTACCGGAAAATGCTTTTCTTGGGAAAGAAGATGGCAGGACACGCGTATGTACGTACGGAAGAATCAAAGGAAATGAAAATGCCCAAGGAAAGCCTGAACACATTTACAATGTCGTTGGCCTTTGATCGTCTGCGCCTTGTAACTGCAAACGCCTTATCTGACACAAAGCAGATGTTCTCAAATGTCTCCAAACAATGCATCCATTTTTTTCTTTTTGTCCTCGTCGGGGCACAGGCAAACCGACACAAATGGAAGAAACTGCTTCTAAACAGCTCGTGTCGTTCCAAGAACAGATCATGGATCTTGTTGTGTTCATTCGTCATAAATCTATCACATTCTATTATACACGTGTAAATTCCGACTGGAGCCACGAAGCATTCAATTCCAGAAAAAAAAGCAAAGTATGTGTTTAAAAACAGATTACAGCACATGTCCGGAATTGTTGCTCCAAGTCAAGACAACCCAGAGTTAAAAATAGTCGCCAGGCAACACTTCCGTAGGCTACAAATAGCCATTCCTGCCCTATAAATAAAACACGGCTGAACTTGGAAATAAAACAGCCAACGCTTGCTGATTAAAGCAACTATGACCCCCGAAGCTATTTTGATGCTTCATTTACATTAATCAGCACATGGAGTCAAAAACCATCCGGCATAAACAGGAAACAGGCTTCGTTCGGCCACTTGATATGCCGTAGCTGTAAATCTGTCATTTTTCGGACTTAAATCATCGGGTTCGACTAAATACACAGTATGGTAACTGGGAAGCAAAAACATTACAAGCCACAAATCAAAACTGTCGCCAGCCAAAAGTCTCTCGTGAAGGAAATTTCTCTTTTTTTCAGGTGGCCTGAGACGAACCCTTCCTTCATCCACATCCTTGCCTGATTGTTCCACTTTGGCCAAACTAAACAAGATGTTTGAGCGGGAATAAAAGCAGGGAGCCAGACTCTTCCTTTGATTCAAGTACATGAAGAATAAAGAAATAATCGAGACGATTTTGAGCCCGATCCTCTCAGCCAAATATTTGACGGCTGTAACCAATCAGGAATCAAATTACAATGATGGCAAAGCCTCAAACGATAGTAAGGACAGCTAGCATAGCAATGGCGCCGCCAGAAAGACCGATGATCGACCAGACCGATTCTCAGCATATCGGCCTTCCGTTTTAAGGGGAACAATACTTTTATGGGATATTTTTAACTTCTGCATCACTGATGTCGTCTCTCCCCAAGCTGACTTTTGACTTAGCCTCGCCTCTTTATCTGCCCCTGGCTATTTTGTAATGAGAAGAAAGGTATGCCTGACTCCTAGTATGACTTCATGCCCTCAATGGAGTCAGACGATTAAGTCATGTTCACTGCATGTGGTGCGGTAACATTTTGTCCAAGAACAATCCAAACATGCCACAGCCAGACCTTCCATCATCACAATGGATGGGCCTTATCTACTGATTAAATGGCATTTGCGAGAAAGTCATAAACGTGATGATTGTTTTTCCATACATTTTTTTTTATACTTGGCATGTAGAGGCAATAAAGAATAACTGGAAGAAACATCCTCTCTTCCATTTTAATTGGATCCACGTTTAACCCCCAGGTTTCTTGGAGTTGGTGATAAAAACTTTGCTGCGGTAATTGGGACTGCTAGTAGGCAACACAGTGGCTGTATTTTCAAAAGAATTGTTTTTATTCCTGCTTTTATTATTGTTGTACACTGGATTTATCATTATTTACATTCCCGAGCAAAGTGGTGATGCCGCAGATGTGCCCAACCGTCTCTCCACTTGCCACAAATCTGTTAGCTTCTAAGCTAGCTGGTGGCTAGCACCTCATGTGGGATACATTTTGGCCACCAAAGCATTTAACCAGATAAATATTCATGACTCCATCATGAAGGCATAAGAAAGATTTAAGTAGCATCCATTTTTCAACTGGGCACATATTCAGCAGACTCGCCCTCATCGTTATTTACAGGGGATTAGCTGTATATTACTTTTACTGCACTGCCTTTAATCTCGACACTGAGTTTATCAGGCTAGTTTGTTTGAATGAGGACATCTCTGTGGATTTTTTTTTTTTTCTTCCCTCCCTTGTCTCCCTGGCTCAGATTTGTCAACACAGACACCCGCCCTTCCTCCCCCGGATTAACAAGGGTCTCTCCCTAAAGCTTTACTGTCACTCTCAGTATTAATACCCTTTTGCTGCACCCAGCCAGAATAAACTCAGACTTGAGTCCGACCGGTGCCAAATAAAACATTCCCTAGCGGAGAAACGCTTCAGCTGCGTAAGAAACCATCAATAGTTGAAGGATTAAACCGCCACAATGTGACGCTCTAAATCTTTAAGCTTCGCAAAGAATTGAATTTATGTGGTCTATATTTCCTCGTAAACTGCATTAAGAGTGTAATTCAATGCTCTTATCCCCCGCGGTGCACAAAGCATTCTGTCGAAATGTTTTCAGATGATCAGCATGTGACCCAGTGCCTGGGCAGCGCCGCTTTATTTAACACGGCAGACATTCCATCACGCCTGATAAGGAGCTCTCCATTCCTGTAATATTTACACGGCTAAAATTAGGGAATTTACATTGTCGAATTGGAGCATAAATTTTGACATTTTAGTCGTGCGCCCCCCCCCATATACACACTCCTGCAGATTAAGTGATGCTATGGAACAGATGTGTGGAGTGATAGGAGATGTAATCTGTGCATCAATTACATCGTGACCATGTTTGTGGTTACAAACTACTGGTTAGAGTGGGGGGGCGGGGGGGTTAATCCCACCTAGTCTGGTAGCTGTGGGGGCAGTTTTTAAATCGTGACAGTGGACCAAGGTCTGTGCGAGGCACTATTGTCATGTACACACAATGCAACAAAAGGCTGAATATATTAATAAGAGAGTGTGTGCTCAATAGCTAGTAAGACTAAAAGGAGTAAAGAGCCTGAATATGAAGGTAATAGTAAATGGAGATTAGCTAATACAGTACATTGCGATTTCTCATCATTATTACCGCCGTACGATTGCTCAAATGCATCATGTCTGTCATTGTGGCTGTTTGCCAAACCCTATTCCCGTAAACCCAGATTACACGTCTGGTTGACCAAACACACACACACATTTTATTATAAACACTTTACAGTTGAGTAGACTAAATCCACAAACACATTGTCTCAAGCACACACACACACAAACATAGACACACGTTCAACTCCACCAGACTCTGACTCATGTTGACCTTGCATGACCAAGTGTGATAAAGCTCCACACGTTCCTTTTAAATCCAACAAGCACTGAAAATTAGTGGGCAGGTTAAGTGTGACATAACCCAACTTGTGTACTGTCTGATTACATGTTAAAAGTTTAGTTCTGGGAGGTCGGAAATCGCAGGCACATTGACATTGGTGTTAAATTAAAATAAATGTAATTATGTCATTCTTATAATAAATTTAATTTTGATTTCTGTAGGGACAAAAATACCAGGTTTTATTTTCAGGCCATTTTATTGGGTGAACTAATTTGTGAGCGTAGAATTGTGTTTCTTTGAATTGAATGCAAAGCAATAGATGCTCAGTGTATAAAAGGAAGAACAAAAGTGGGCCAATCCAAGTGCTCAATAGAACGTGGGAGTGACGGGTGCAAAGACACACGAGCGCAAAAGGCTTTGCTCGTGTTTCTAGGCAACATTCACATCCCTGATTTTTTTTTTTTTTCCTACGCTCAACTGGTTTATGTAACAGTCAGGATGGGCACCACTCACAAATGTTCCATCAATGTGCACCTTTTTGTGTCAACTGTAAATGCATGTTTTAGGACCGGTATGGGAAGGTGAGACAAATACTGTTGAGATCTCGTGGCTCAATACCAAACAGGACTTTTTTTTCTGAACAATGGATGTGGTTGTTCTCTCCCACATAGCAATTGGCAATCATTTACTTTCGTCTGGCTGCATGCCCGGCCAAAATAGCGGGGATTCATATTTGGGGTTACAAGAAATGCCAAGAGCATCTGTCAAATTGCACATGGATTCTATGTAGAGTGGACGTAAAAGACACACACCGGTTTTAAGTGCCACGTTTTTACAGTTTAATAACACTGAACTAAAAAAATAATAATTTCAAAGAAATTCCACTAATACTGTAACATATAATCTATTTAATGTGACCTATGACTGTAACAATTGTCAATTGTACTGAAAAAATAAATAACTGGGATCACTGGCGGAGCTAAGGGGGGGCCACGGGGCACGGAGTCCCACTCGAAATATTAGACCCAAGCCAGATCATTGACTTGTGAATATTTTGACCTGCCGCATTATCACACGTCATCGATTAACCCCAATCAAATTTCTATTGGCTTTTTTTTTTTTTGCTTCCCGCAGAAGCCTCAATATTTCATCGACGATTTCAAACTGTTCATCATTTCCCTCCTGTTCGACATCATTAACACACACACACACACACACACACACACAAAGCATGTGACTACTAATAAAACGGTGCTTCTGAATGGACCCCATTGTACAGTGAATGCCCCTAAATCATGCAATGTGGAATTTGACCCACATATTTCTGGGAAAAATTGCCCACCATCAGCCAGAACGTCAACATCTCGAGACTTCAGCTCAGGGAGTAACTACATATTTACTCCACGTGGAAAGAAGGAAGTAATTAAGTCAAGGTCAGTATGAGTAAGCAATTTCAGGTTGGGTTTGTTTTATAATACATTGTGTAATTCTCTTTATTGCGTTTAGTTTTGCAGTTAACTTTACAGGAGTGTGAATAAATTCTTTGTTTGAAGAACCTTGTAATATCTCAAGCTGCATAGCCCAAGCAAAGGGCGGACAGATGAGTATAGAATGTATAGGGCAGGTGGTATCGGGTGTCGTTGTATCGGAGCATTTTTATGAGTACACGTAGGAGTACAGATGTACAGTATTGACCCAGTTTTGGTGCATTCCTTTTTTTATGAAAAGCCTTTGAACGGTGCAACGGGTGAATTCGATTTACTGCTATCATACGTTCAGACAGCATTTTTTTTTTAAATTTTATTTTATGTGCTCACAACTCTAATGTGAACGGAATTGAACATAGCCTGACTCAAAATGGAAAACAACTCCTCAGAAAGATGACTCCTCATTTCTTATGAGCCCATCAGTTGACACAAAAACATTCTTGGCCCTACTTGATCAACTTCCTCTTGAAGTTAACCAGGAACTTCCCGACTTTTCCCGTCTGCCGCTTAGCTCCGTTGCCGTCAAGACCACGGTGACAGCGGTTGAGTCAAACACAGTGGAGACGCCTCACTTCCTGTCTGTGAGTGTTTGATACGTGATAGAGCCATCCTTCCCAAAAGATGAATTAATCATCTGCAGGGTGAACCGAGCAAGTCGAGATCTGCACAACTGCGGCCTTTGCTGGAAAAAAGCCCGGTACTCCCACACTTATGGTCCTCTTATATGAATCACCGTGAGAAAAGTATGGTTTGTTTCGCACCGCTCCGACGCCATCAATCACGGCTTCTCGACCTCGTCTCCCGACTGTGACCTCATTTTTCTTTTTTTTCCTGGAGGTGCTACCCTTGTGGTGGCACCCGCAATTAAATCTGTCAAAGCACACCATGTCACATAGACCTTTTCCCATGTGTTTTGTGTTTACAAAAGCACGCAAGGGCGGAGGGGGTGGGGCTAAGTGGATTATACGCATATTATGATTCCAAACTTTATTTTGTTTTTCTTGCAAAAAAAAAATTGCCCAGCCAAGAGGTGGCCATAAATCATCTAGAGCTGCCCAAGCGGGCATGTGCGCGCACTTCTGACTTAGTCACCAGCATGTGTTTTAGTACTTACATCAGTTTTCCTGAACTTGGCTTTAAGGCTCTTCATGTTCGGTCTAGTAGTCCATGTAGTTGTTCGCTCACTTACAGCTGGAAGAAGGAAGAAGCAGGAGGAGGGGGGGGAGGTTGGCACACATAAATGTTAAAGCACTGAAATGTTATTTCTCCAACTTTTTAAATTGAGATGTCCAGCAGCACGATTTTGCTTATCTCCCAAAAGTAACAGGAAGGTTCCAAGTAGACACAGCACATGCTATTCTAATTTGAACCTCACTGCAAATGGTTTCCAGCTTTCTATGCTTTCTTCCGATGTTCTAAATCACCTCCAAACCCTTCGGGATGCCTGGCAACCGTATTTTCAGTTTAGTTCCCGCAAGCTAGCCCCCTTTTTTTTTTTTTGGAGCCAAGAAGACCTTGTCCATGATTTACCTCCCAAAGTATCCCTATGAGCATTCCAGCCTTGTAATGAGGTTACATTACTTTTGCATGCTAGTAATGCTAGGCTATTTGAATGTAACAGTGTTTGCCTCTTGAAATGGAGGCAGGGGGGAGAACATGGTTAGACTTTTATTGAGTGTTAGTGGGGGGCGGGCGCACTGATGTTGGGCACCACCAATTATGATAATATATTACAGTTTTTATGTAAGGAAGAATATGGCTCTAAAGTACAGCCAGGTGCATTGGATAACACAGTTATGAATGTTTAACGAACTATGCTAACTATTAAGTTAACTTGCTTTCAGTTTTCTTAATAAGAAAAGAGGTCCATTTGTTCTATTAAATATTTGCAATTAATTCTCATTAAATCCTATCTATTCATATTTCCATTAATAATTTCAAAATTCTCCAGCTTAATTTCCCATTGAAATTTACTGGGAGTTTTCTACCCCTTTGCAAACCCATGTTCGAACATATTTCATGCAAAATTGACACTTTGGTGAGTTGATATTGTTGCAATGTTACTTAAATCAACCAGCCCTAAGAACAGATGAATTAAAATTCTATTCATGCCACTTAAATACCTGGTCCAACATTTACGTTTGCGCAATTATCTTGAGTAAACATGTTTGCAGATGGATGTATTCCTAAGAATCAACCAACATGTTAAAGTTGCCAGCCTTTTGCATTGTGCCTGCTAAATGCAGAGTTTCCCGTTGAAGACGAGCACTCCTAAAATAGCGAAAGGCGCGCGACGTGCATCTTTGTCACCCAAACACTTGATGAGCACAAGACTACAGCAAACTACTTTAAATTGCATGCTGTCAATTTGCAGGGAGCGCGTACTCACCCTTTTTTTATGGACTCGCACAATCGGCTGGGGGTTCTCCTAAAAAAAAAAAAAAAAAAAGGATTAGCTAGCGAACAGCGAGTCGTTGTTCTGCTGCCGCTCGAGTGGGAGGATGCAAGAAAGCTGAAGAAAACAGTGCGGGCGGATCGACCCACCGACACACTGGCCCGGCTCGGCCCCGGCTGCATACATTAAAAGTTGGGGCTGTTCCTGGATCCCCTCCCTCCCTGCACACACAAGACTGTTGGATGCCTCTGGAGTGTGACGTCACGAAGGACCGAGCTCTCGTGACCGAAATAGGGGGGTGGGGACGGCCACAGTGGGGGTTCGTGTCCTCCATTGTGCTTCATTCATAAACTGCATGGAGGGATTTTGAAGAACGGAAGGGGAAAACTGACTCGTTTCGAACGCGTGTTAAAAATTGCACCTACAGTTCTTTATTTCTGATCACTCGTATCTCACAGCTCACTAGTTATGAGCAAGCTACCGTACATTTCATTTTGAAACTGAGTTGGTGCATGTCGGTCTGTGGTGCAACCACAGAGTCGTAAAAAAAAAAAAAAAAAAAAAAAAGTATCAATGCAAGCAGCAACGTGTCAAAGCTCTAAGCGTGCTGCAATGCGTTGATCTGATTTGGCAAACTTGGACAAGGGCATGTTGCAACCTTACAATTTGTCAGACAAAAGCAAATGTGTGTGTTTTGAGTGTAAATATATCATTAAAAGGAACTCCCAAATACAAATACTGTAATTTAACTGTAATTTGCAGCGGAAAACGATGTTTTATTTTTTTTCTTCTAACGCATTCTGTCATAATCTATTTGAATGATTCTTATAGAGCTGAATATAACTCTTGGTGAGTGACGGACATCAATACTGTTCTCACGGTCTTTTGAAAGAAAGACACTGACCTCTTGTGGCTGTTTTAGTCAGTGCGTCTCTGCTGCATCACATCGGATTTGGGTCATGTACATTCTTCGAGGCAATTGTAATAGTTCACCCTAAATTTGACTATTATTTTTATGATGGGTGACTAATTTTGAACAGAAGTCAGGAAAATTGTGGAAAGCTTTTGCTGCACACACAATGTTGTGAAGGGACTGATTGCTTCCGTCCGCCTTGAGTTTAGTGACAAAGATTTCAAATTAAAATATATAAGGATATTAAATCATTAAACTGTTTACCTATAAAATGACAGATTGAAAATGCCATTGACGGATTGTATGCACGTTTAATCTAAAAGATGACCAGACCTTAGGTGAATCGAGAAACACTGGTTTGTCGGCACTTGATTGCAAAAAGTAATAATCAAAAAGGTGGAAAATACTCGGGCAAGCAAGCAGAATATACGTATAAAAACGTTGTGTTAAACACGACAACTTTTGCGGTTGTATACATACAAAAATATGTTTGTTTGACTGTCGAAGAAACAGGAAGTCTCAGCAGGGTACTATTTTATTGTGGTATTACTCTTTGATGTCCGTGTGACTTCCGGATATATCAAAACAAATACTTTCAGTGGCGTTCGTCATTTTTAGCGCCACTTGTCACCGCCAGACGCCACCCAGTGCGGCCCGATCATGTTTAAATCGTGTTTTATTTATATGTGCGGATTATTTTCGTTTTTAATTCTCATTCTGGGCATCGCGTTGACATTGTCTAGTGTTTTTCCCAAACTAGTGGACTCCGTGGCCGAAAAGGTAAGCGATCACGAACAGCATCTTTTGACATTTTAGGACCCATGCGACGATGGCAATTGCGTAATATCAAATGTGACGCAAATGATGATCCCGGTGTGGTAAAATTTATAACTCAAAATAGCGCCTTGGTTGTTTAATCCTCCGCTGGCCTATATTTGTTGTGAAGAACTGCCATTTGACCGCTTTACCCATGTGATACCATTTTGGCTTGCTCAGCATCGCAAAATGTCCTTTTTGTTCCAGTGACTTTTATTGCTGTAGTTCCTTCTGTGTTCTTTCACACTTGGCCCCAAAAAATATGAATCTGATTCTTTTTTCTTTTTTTTAATGAAACGTCACATTTTCTCAATCAAATTTGAACGTCATTTTGTGCGCCCCACCCCAAAAGGAAATAGTGTTGAAGAATGGCACTGATGCCTTCGATGCTTGGGCGGATCCACCGGCACCGATCTACATGCAGTTTTATTTTTTCAACCTGACCAATCCATTGGAGGTGCTGGATGGAGACCGGCCTGCTGTGCTGGAGATTGGACCATACACTTACAGGTACGACATAATACAGGGCACCAGAAGACTGTCACTAATTGGTTGGAATGGAAGTTTATTATATCTTTTACTACAAATAATCTTTGTCTGTCTATTTTTTATATTGTTCTTCAACTCATTAAATTGCTCAGAATTAATTTGAATGAATGAATTTTGTGTCATGTGTTGAGACGTGTCTGTAACCCACTTCTTTTCGTTCAACCCAGAGAGTACCGACCTATGGAAGAAGTCACCTTTCAGGATAATGACACTAAAGTTGCAGCGGTCAACACCAAAACATACATATTCCAACCTAACATGTCACGGGGTCCGGAGAGTGACCTCATCAGGACTGTCAGCATCCCTGCCATGGTGAGCATCCCTTGACACTTTTGCTCACCAAATACAATCAAAATGAAAAAAAAATAATCACTGTTGTGTCTTTGCTTAGACAGTGATGGAGCGCTTCAAGGATGACGCTCTTTTTGCCAACGTGATCTCGTCGTACATGAAGGAAAAACAAATAGGCCTGTTCACCACTCGGACAGTGGGCGAGCTCCTGTGGAAATACGAAGACCCTCTCCTGAAATTCCTTAACACTTTCAAACCTGACATAGATCCGAATTTTGGACTCTTCTATAAGGTTGATGAGGATTTACATCATGAAAAGTTTCATTTATTTTGTGTTTTCCTGACACGCCCCTTTTGCGATGTGATTCTAGAGCAACGCCAGCAATGACGGAGACTATGTGTTCCTCACAGGCCAGCAGGACTACAAAGACTTTGCTCGAGTGGATACTTGGAACAATCAAAGGTTTTTGTGCCCACTCAACATACTTCTACCATGACTCATTTACATCCAATCAGTGAGCATTTGATTGAATCAAATGACTCGTATCAGTGTTATGAATCCTCGTCTGATTGGTGTGAAGTTAAAATCAATGTCTGGTTTCAAGATTAGAGATTTTTTTCCTGAACAAGTCATCTACGTGTTCCTTCCGGAACCTAAAAACTTCATAAACAAATACAAACCTAGATCCAAAATGTTTGTTTATGCCTGCAGCACACTGAATTGGTGGACGTCTGATGAGTGCAACATGATCAACGGAACCAACGGCGCCTCTTTCCATCCTGTCGTCAATAAGGATGAAATACTCTACATGTTCTCCTCGGACCTGTGCAGGTGACTCAGACAACACCGTTGCGCTTTAATTACTATCGTGGGTGACTTTTAGCCGAAAATCCACAAAGCAACAATGTACGTGAAGATCAAGTGTCAGACGACTGATCCATCTCAAAGTCGTCCATTCCCTCGTTTTATCTTTCCATTTGGATTTTAGTTTGGAAAAGTCTCCTTCTGCAATATACAAAGTTAATCATTACAGATTTGGTCTGACTCGTTAACCGCTTGAATGCGAGCACTGTTTGCGTATTGCTTATGCGACATTCTCTAAAACCATTCCTGTGTGTGTGTGTGTATGTGCTTTCTAACTGAGATTCCTAAACGAGCAATTTCAAAGAGGAGTGAGTCTCTGCAGGTACAAAGGTGAAGAAAAATGTAAACATTGTATATTTTCTCGGGCTACTTGTTCATAGAGGATGACTTAAGAGGAGCGGACTGTACCAATTTTGATCTTGGGGGCTTAAGTTATTTTCTGTTTCATGTTGAATTATGTGAAACAAAAAAGAATTGGACATTTTTCAATGGGTGATTTATGCATGATTGTGCTCACACACATTTTTATCATCCAAGTTTGACAAGTTTTTTTTTTTCTAAGCATCTAATAATATTCAAAAAAAAAGAACTGAGCTACATTCATAAATGTCATCCTCTCTCTCAGGTCTATGTACGCTGTGTTTGAGAAGGACGTGACGGTGAAACGAATCCCCGGCTATCGCTTCACTCCCCCCAGCCAGGTGTTCGCCAACTCCTCGGTGAACCCATCCAACACGGGCTTCTGCGTCCCTGCCGGCAACTGCCTCGGCTCGGGCGTCCTTAACGTCGCGCCGTGCAAACAAGGTAGGGGAAATTTTTTTTTTTTTTAAAACCCCATTTCCTTGATAACCGGTTTATCTTGCGCTGTGTTCAGGTGCTCCCATCATCATGTCCTCGCCGCACTTCTACCAGGGCGATGAGAAATTTGTGCAGGCAGTATTCGGCATGAGACCCAAGAAGGAGTATCACCAAACCTTTATCGATATCAATCCGGTTCGACATAAACTTCACTTTACACACTCATTTCTAAAGTTTCCTGGTTCACTGTGAATGTGAGAGTGGATGGTTGCTTGTACTGTAATCCAGTAGCTCTTATGTCAAGAGTTTATTGTCCTTTACGACAATAAAGTTAGCAATAATTAAACGTGCCGCCACGTAAACTTCACGTTGGCCCTCTGAACTTTGATACGAACTTAGCAGGTTGCACCCTACCCGTTAAAGAAGCTCTACTGTTTGTGTAGTTCACAAATTAAGTTGAAACATAATTGAAAGAAAGTAGTTCTTGTTTAGATCAATGCTGGATTGTGGGGATGCACTTTTTGCTGAAAGTATTTGCAGAATAATTCTGAGGGCCCAGAATAAGATCAGATAAGATATTGATTTATTTGTCCAAATTCCAGTATACAGCTGCCAGCTGTTTTAAATATTTATTTATGCATTTATTTTATTTATTTATTTTACTTGCACTAAAAAATATATATATATATATGTGTGACAGACGCCCTGATATTTTGCAGCTCACCGGAGTCGTCCTGCAAGCTGCCAAACGTCTCCAGGTCAACGTCTTTGTGGAGAAAATGGACAGATTCAGGTGAGCAAGTCAAACGCATGCTTTGTCGTTTTTGTCTTTTCTGTTTTTATGAGCACTTGATCATTTTCTGGACACATGTAAGCAGAGGTTGCAAGTAATTCTAATGCCAGCATCATCATTATGAATGGACTTTGGTCCATTAGCTTGAAGCAAACAAAGATAAAGATCGTGACATATGAGCAATAGCATAATATGCCTTCACATAGAATCTTAAATTGTAATAATTATTGCAATAATAAAATAATAATGAGCAGTTATTTATCTTGTTAACTTCCTCTTGTAAAGTGTATTTGTGTGCTACTATATATCTAGACAAGCACTACATAAAAGTGTATTTTTTTTCCTGATTTCTCAGCCAAACAGGAAATGTAAACTCAGTGATCTTCCCTGTCCTCCACCTGAATGAGGTAAACACACACCTGAGCGTATCAGAATACTGTCAAAAGGTCAGAAAAGTCAAAACGATCCCCGCCCGTAACCCTCGTGGCGTCCTCAGAGCGTCGTCATCGATGATTCATCGGTGGCCAAGCTGAACGGCGTGCTGATGGAGGAGAATGTGCTGATCAACATTCCTTTCATACTGATGGGGATTGGCATCCTCCTGGGCGGAGTCTTCATGCTGCTGGTGTGTCGCCACAAGATGCCCGAGGTGACTCACTTACTCACACATTATCGCTTGAAGGAAAAAAAATATATTTTTAAAATATGCATTCTCAAAAAAAATTACAGCTTGTGAGTAGATTAATAATAAAGTTTTTTTTTTTTTTCCAGAGTACCCCTGCAGAACGGCAGCCGCTGCTTGCATCGTAAACAGGAAGTGGCAGGCAGCACAGCGATATGTTTTCCCATCGTACCTAACCCAAGTGTTCCGTGAATCGGCATCTTATCAGGTTTGCTTTTGTGTTATTCTCGGTCGACTCAACCGAGAACTACTGAACTAATCGAACCTCCGTGCAATCTTAATGACGACGTGTATTTTTATTTTTTAACTTGAGCCTACTCACTTCTGCAATGGAGACTTTTTACAGTCAAGTGTTAGAACTGCCACCCCACCAAGTGAGTGCTAGCCATCAAACTGCGTTAAAAAAAAGTCTTTTTTAATGCACAGAAAATGGCAAGTGAACTACAGTTCAGTGATCCTGGAATAATAATATTGCACACTAACAACATAAAGGGAAGCTTTTGTTTGTTTGTTTTCCCCTAATTCCAAATCCCCAGTCCGCCCAAATCCTGTTGATGAAATGTTACAACCAATTTGGTTGTTGTTAACCTTTTCCTAGCTCACTGCTAGAAATGCCGCTAGAAGTACTGCTAGAAATTTCGCATGACTTTTCACAGGGGTGTCAAACTCATTTACGTCTCGTGCCGCATAGTTTCCTTCGGAGATTTGAAAAAGATGATTTTTAAAAGTGAACACAATTTGCAATTTTAATAATGACACGTGAAGTCGATGCATAATTTGTTTTCGCGGTCCACATAAAATGATGTGGCGGGCCATATCTGGCCCGGGGCCTTAGGTTTTCCACCCGCGTTCTAGTAGTATTAGTATCTTTTCAACTGGGCTGCATGAATGAAGTTACTGAATAACACAAATGATAAATAACCACTCGCAGCTGACATCATAGTGTTGTCGTGTTTTTTTGTGCAGTTAGTCGGAAAAGAGAAATGTGTTTACACGCGGCTATATCAGCTCACTAGGTCCGCCTATTAAAGAATTGTAAAGCAGAGTTCAATAATAAAATTGTTGTGCTTCACAATAGTATGCTGTCAATCAAATGTATGCTTGTAAGTGTGCTTGTAGGATTTTTGCCACAAAAAAGAATCCGTTTTATTGTTATGATATACATTTTTGCAGTTTAGCCTTGATGGCTAAAGTGGAATAAAGTGTGGTGACTTCTGCTTTCCTGAAAGTAAAAATAAATTTTTTTGTTTTCTGCGTAGTCGTGGTCACGTCTTCTGAGTGTGTGAGACACACGTGGAGTTGTCCTCAATCCACAGGTTAAAGACTACTTTGCAGTAAATACTGATAAGTGCACACGCCTACTCGCAGGCGTCTAATAACGGAAGTCATTTTTCACCGTAGCTCCTCCTTAACCTAATTAAAGCCTTTTTAATCGGAGCCACGCTGCATCGGGACATTTAGCACCATGAGGACTCTCGTGTACAAGGTTGTTGTTTGCTCTCTGATTCTGGCGCTCCTGTGCAGCTCCCAGGTAAGTCAACCTTGGTTGATGATTGTGTTTTGGATCATGCTAACGTCATCTTTTGTGGTTATGGTGCTATCAGGTGGATTCGGCACCTGTGCCTGAAGACTGGATCGGCTTGGTCCATAGAACCAAGAGATCTTTGCTGTGGAGATGGAACTCTATGAAAGCGGTGGGTGCCAGCTGCAGGGATCATGTGGAGTGCGCAACTAAAAACTGCAGGTATTGGACATCAGGCAAACTGATACCAAAATAATAATGAAAAAAAAAAGATTGTATTGATTGTTTTCACATTGTGTGTGTGACACTATGACAAATGAACATCTTGTCTTTACAGGAGAAACATTTGCGCTTTCTGGTAATTCCCCTGAAGAACACAAACAATTCCATCAGGGCCGGTGTTGGCACAACAAGCTGCTTGTTCATGGATCAAATCGACTAAAAACAACACGACTACATTGCATAATTGTAATGTTGAAATGAAGACTCGGCTACCAGCTCTTTGTTTATGATGAGATTACTTCAAGTAAGTCTCTGCATAGCTACAAAACAACGTTGTAAAAAACTCTAAACGTGTCTGTTTATTGGTCAAATATACACACCAATGCAACATTTAAGACTTGTCCTTTTATTTAAATATATACATACTGTAACGTTAATGTCAATAGATTGCATTTTGATCATGTTTTGTAAAGATTTTAACATAAAAATTCCAAAATAAACATTGTAGTCCAAATGCCTATTTTTGTGATTAGACAAGAAACAGACCAGTTCTAAATGTACTTAAAGTTTTATATTGTCAATTGCAGTAAATTTAGGAGTCCGGGGGGGTCACTATCTATCCATAATATTCACTCTTGCATGATCTAATGTGATTTCATAAAAGTATTTTAATTGACGGTTGGCAATACTAAATTGATTAAATTGACGGTAATGTACACTTACATTGTAAGTGTAACATAATGTGGTTATGATTACGTAACAAGGACAAAAACGCCCCATGCTATTACACTGTGCATGTGTATCTAATATGGTGTCCAAAAGTCCCCCCCCCCAAAAAAAATCTAGTTTCTTGCCACTAGGGAGCAGTCTTTGCCTTTTTTTGTTTTTGTTTTTTTGTTTAGGAACTCCAAAATGCGGGTTGATATGAAAGTTACTCATACAAAAAATACTTTTGATAATTTTGAGAACGTAAAAATAATTTGTGAGCCTAAACTCGAGTAACTTTGTTGTATTTTTTACTGTGTGGTATTCTTTTTTTTTTTTGGTAGTTTTTTTTTAATTAGAGATATTAATGTCTATGCTATGCATTTTGTAGTAGTAATTAAATTAAGTATAAATTGCAGTAATTGATCATACTAGATACATTCCTATTTAGTATTTATTTAATATACTGTAGTCCTATTTTCATGTTGTCCCCCCACTGTGTCTTGGATACTGCATTCCCTCTTTCCTCATTGGTTGACAGGCTCGTGACGTCACAGTTGCTCCAGCTGGCTGGTCGTGCTGCCGGAGCTTCGGCATGGGGGTCCGTCCGGACCTTGGCGATGCAAGCTCGGTACCATTTTTCATTCGATTATTAAACCTACAAACAAACCTCCCATCTAGCGTCAATAACTCACGCAATTTTAATTTGCATGCAAAGTAATGTAGGGCAGAAGCTGCATTTTTATTTTTATTTTAAATGCTAAGACATGAAAGTGACCCTAATAGAAGAGGATGGAGGTGACTCATGACTGACGGCTCTTTGTAAGTAAACAATATCTCAATGCTTGTTTATCTTCAAGTCAGGTCTCAAATGTTGTGTGTATGTGCATGGCACCACCACAGGCATACATTCCTCCAAAATTGATCAGACACTCTTAAATAAGAATATTTAGACAGTGATTAGTCAATCAAGGGTCATATATTTGTCCTGGGTGAGTTTGGTGTGGAAGAACCTATCCTGCATGCATGATGATCTAGAATGGAACATTTGTAAAGTGCATTATTAGAATTCCCACAGATTAATACAAACGAGTCTTCACGAGAAGATGTGGAATTGCTTCCAGTTAGTGTAACAATAGCCTCAATACTTTGGGTTATAAATCTTCAAAATGATCACTTTACAGGAGGAGGTCGCACATATTTGCTCCATTTATTATCTATTTATTTATTTGTAAATTAGTGTACCGAAATCCATATTTCTTCTGTCATGTGATGTGTCGTATTTGCTCCTCGCGCTTCTCGAAAAACAAACAACAGATTATTTTTGTTGTTGTGAGTTTTGCCACCAAAGCAGCAGATTAACCCAGTTTCCCAATACGGATTTATAGTTGATGCAGAGCAGAGGTTCAAATTAGTGTCATTTAAACTGTGTCGTGTGGGTGACACACACTAAAGAAAAAAAAAAAATCTGGATACAGATGGTTTGTAGAAAAATTTCATACAACCCAAGTAATAATATGCGCTACTGAAAAAATATTAAAACAATAAAATATACTGAAAATAAAATACAATTAAATTACACAGATTACATTTTTCCTAAAAGGTTGATATTTTTATAATATTCAATTGAATAAAAATGATTTCTTAATATGAAAACACCTCTGATTATGAAGCATTTTTGTGTGAAATCTTCTTGTGGGGCAAACATTGATTTGTGTGACTTTTCAAAGCACAACATAACATGTTGTTTTATGGCGTGTAAACTCAGTGTTTGAACGTGTGCGTGAGCACGCTTTTCCTCATAGCAATGCCGGCAGTGCTTGTCTGCAGTGCTGCTGACCTACTTACACGGGCTGAGAAAAGTGGAAGACAGAACCACTAGGATTAGATCAAGCTTAGAACAAATTTAAAAAAAAAAACATTCAAGGTAATGAGCACAACAAAGCATAGCATTTAGCATGCTAATAATTTCTAGTGCCTTCCTACTTTATTGGGCTGCTGTGTTTGTTTCTCCGAAGAGGAAACTCCCTGCACTGCTTCTCATGTTGCACACTCAAAATGCTTTTTGCAGCAGAGTGCATCTCATTGTTTCTCTGAATCATCACAAGTCAAGTGCGCAGCGAGGAAAAGGCTGAAGGAAAATGCCGCAAGCAACTTTTCACTTTTCTTTCACTATTAATTGTAAAAAAAAAAAATTGAATAGAATTTGTCATACATGATCAATAGGTCTGTGTTCTCTACTTGCAGGATTTTATTTCCACAACATGAGGAGATTGGATATGACAGATCAAAGTTCACCAGTATGATTGGCGCATCCAGTGTCTCGGGGGACACGCTGATTGCGTGCCATTTCCCGCTGCTTCCACTTCCCGCCTGGCAACTTCCCGTCCAGGCCCTGTGCGGCTCAGCCAGGAGGCCCGGTTTCTCAGGTCTTCCCCGGGCGGCGTCCCTCCCGGAGCAAGACAAGATCAACGAGGAGCATCCCATCGCTATTCATCAGAAGCAGTTTTCCAACAGTTTTGGTAGCCTCAACGAGGATCGAGGCGAGGAGGAGGAAGAGGATGCCACCAGCGATTGCGTCTCCGCCTCATCGCCAGAAGAAACTAAAAAGGAACGAGCACGAGGAAGTCTGCACTCGCATAACTCGTTCCTTCCCAATCCGGACCTGGATGAGGACGACGAGGACAGCGATGGGGACAACCTTCACAAATACCTTGAGGATTCATCTTTTGTGTTGCACGGGACTTCCAACTGGCACAACACTGATGATGATGAAGATGAGGCGACCCACAGGAACATGGACTGGGGCCATGACGACTTACTTCAAGCTCACAACAAACACGAGTCTCCCTCAGAGATGTTCCGCAATAGCTATGCCAGTGACTCATCTTGCGGGAGCTCCGATGGGGTCCTGGTGAACTTTGGCACCATGTACAACCACAGCAACAACCCCGCCGTGCCTCACGACCTCAGCGGCCCGGCCGTTCGCCCATCTCCATCCCCCGAGGGTTCCATATTCCTCAACCTCCGACCTCTTCCGAACGAGCGCGATGCCAGTCCCCTGGAAGAGGAGCTTTTTACATCTCGCTGGTCAACAACTCAAGATCTCGACTCAAACCATCCCCCATACGAGAATCGATCTTCTCTCGAGGTGTCCGACCTGGCTACCCAAGCCGCGCTGGTCACCGGGACTAATCAGACATACTACAAACTCGTGACTTGTGATCTTTCACCCAACGCAACTTGGTCCAACATTGCCGGCCGTCTTGAGGATGAAAGCGTCAGCAGCCCCGAGATCCACTTTGTCGGGCCTAAGACAAGCGGACAAGAACAAACGGCAATTGAAGTAAGGGTTCTTCATTATCTCTATCGAGTGTAAAATCATAGATAAGCTTTCCATCCAGATCCATGACCTTGACGTCAGAACCAATCTATTCCTTCTCAGGATCAACAGAGAGAAGATTCTCTAGACCCGGATTTTCAGCTTGCCAGCACTTCCAACGAGAAATCCTCCTCCGGGGTGAAAAAGCACTTTCAGAACCGATGCCACTTGCCGTGTTTTCTTTGTTTCAACCATAGCTGTTCGTGCCAGGTCACAAATCAGACAAGCACCCAGGAACAATCGTCATCAACCCAGGAACAATGTAAGAATAGTTTTGAATTTTTTGGAGTATATGAAAAAAAAAATGCTGACAAGAATTTGTGTTTTTGTTGCTTTTATTCAGGTACAAGTTTGATGTGCTCCATCAAACCACAGAGGCCAACATCTCTACCAATCCAGCCCATGGTGCTTGGTCCCGGTGACAATGGTTCCACCAAGGCCCAGCAACTGGGTTGTCTAGTTGAACAATATATAAAACAAAAAACCAACAAGAAGTCCCAGCTGGGCTTCAAGCCAAATCCAAAACTGTCATCAGCAAATTCATCTATCTTCATGGAGGCGTGTTCCAGCTCTGACACCTGTTCCACTTGTACTCCTAGCCCAGGCGGCATCAACCGCAGAAATATATACTTTCAGGGCCACCGTAGTCCGAGAACCTCCAAAACAATCACTCAGACTGACTCAAAGCTCAATCAGAACAGAACCAGCCCACAAACTGGTCCAGAATTGTTATCAGCTCACTGTCAGCCCAAGTTTATGCGAATTCCAACCTACCAGGATCTCATAAGCCTCACAACCCCCAAGGAGAATCACCAAAGTCCCGCTCGGTCCCACGACCAGAACTTCTTCGAGTCCATCTTCTCTGATTCCATCGCCCAAACCAACAACCCTTATCAAGCAACGCCTCTCCCACAAAGCCCTCAAGCTCAAGGCTTTAGTTTCACAGCTACCTTCTCCTCCATGGGCCCTCTTTCATCTTTGGGTTCCCTGCTCTCATTTGCTGATCCTGCTCGGCAACATCGGCAAACCCAACGTGACGAACCTCTGCTCCTCAGCGACAGGGCCCCGACGGATCTCTCGCCTGACACTTCTTATGAGTCTCTGTCTATCAGTCATCTCCAGAGAAGAGGTGAGACCATACCAAAATGTGACATGGATTGGAATGGAGTCAAAATTAGCGGGATTTTTTTTATTTTGCATATCTGTCCGACGAGAAGCTCGAGTGAAGAGGAGCAGGGCAAAAGCACTTTGCTTCAGCGGCTCCCTCAATGCCCTTAAGGGGCTTCCTCTCACACATGACCTATTTTTAACTCTCCCTGCCCGTGATTGGCTGAGCCGTCTGCTCGCCGGCCTATGTGGGAGCGCAGGAATGATGCAGCGCAAACGGCACTAATGATTTATGACCTGCATCATCGTTTTCCTTTTAGAGCCACTTCCAATCCTTAATGATTGAAATCAGAGGCTAGCGAATCGGCGGAGGTTTGCGGTGTCTGCGATGCGCCCGGCGCCGGTACGACGCGGCCCCCTGCAGGCGGCGTCGGCATGCATAAAGAATTCACCGTGACATTTGCGGGGATGAGCCAGTGTGCTGTAGAGGAGAAGAGCAATTCTCACTTTTATATGATGACCCAGTTAGTGGGGTGGAAACTAGTATCTGTGCTTTACTCGAGGATCTCTACACGAGTATATATGATTTTAGGTCAAAGGTCAAAGATTCAGCATATTGATCTTTGTGTGCAGGTTTGCTAAGGTCTGTAAGCAGGGCTGTGGACCTCATCATAGCTCATTTTGGCAACAGCAGAGATCCAGAAGAAAAGGTAGATCTGAGGTTTGCATTCAAACACACGAATGAAAGGAGTTGCGATTGCTGATTAATCGATTGTGTGGACTCGATTGCTGATTAATCACATCTTGAAGCAGATGAGGTCAAATGGAGTGCGGTACCTAGTTGGAGTGAGCATATAGTTTCAAATAGTTTGTTGTTCAACTCATTCACTACCATTGACGGAAATAGACGTCAAAGATTCATTTTAACTTGTCGATTTTGTTTGCATCACAGATGCGTTTAGGTAACAGCTATCTGAGTGCCATGATGGCCAGTCTGGTTCTGGATCACCTGTGTCCAGCCATCCAGAATATTCTAGAAGATGGCCTCAGAGATCACAAATTAGACCTTATCATTGGTCAGCGTCGTAACTCTTCCTGGACCGTCGTGGAAGTCTCTACCAAAGCTGGTAAGTATGACTTAGAATGAGATTTTTTTTTTTTAATCTTGCAATTTTTTTTATTCACCTTGGTGCAATAGGTCCACCAACCAAGGTTCTCTACAGCCTGGTCTGTAAAATCATCAAGTGTCCACAACTTAACAGCCACAGTATGAGGTTGAAGGCCTTCATCATGGGCTTGCTGAAGTTAGTTTGTAATCTTTTTTTTTTTTTTAATTCTAATGCTTCAGATGCACACTAACAAAGCCCCTTCAACATTTTTCAGCTTGAGAGCTTTGGAATTCTGGCTCAGTCACCTCTACAGTCAAAGAAGTGAGTCTGCATTCAATGTTCGACGTTGTATTTGTTCAAGATCATCAAAAAAACTTCAATATCAAAGCCCGACATATCATTTTGGTGAGTTAGTTCTCCTTGTCTGCACAGATGTGGTGACTTCCCACTACCACGGTTGGGGCTTCCTGTCCATGTCACTGGGTCGATGTCGGCCTTTATTTCAGGAGCTTCTGCTTCTCCTGCAGCCTCTTTCCGTCTTGCCCTTTGACCTCGACTTATTGTTGGAGCCCAGGTTGTTACAAAACGGACAAGCATGCGTTTCCCTTACTCCGCTCTTTGCAGGATTCTCAGAACACCAGACCGAAGATAATTCTCAGAATGCATCTTTTGAAGTGAAGAGATATGAAGTGATGCAGATTAACAGGAGACAGGTGCTTTTAGCTTCTGATCCAGAATGGAGGAACTCTGGGGAAGGTGTGGTGGAAGATTCCCTAGATGGTGGACCCTTAGTTAGTATGGATGGCGGGAAAATGAAAGACAATGAAACCACTGATGGTGCTCAGGTTGAGAGACCCGGCCCGGGTGGCCTGCGCTGGGCCAAACTTTTTGGAGCTTCCAGAAGGCTGCAGACAACTTCTCAGAGTCAAGTCAAAGGGTAAGACCTTGGATGGAGATACAGTGATAGAACTTCAAATTAAAATTGGTTTTGAATCCAGACATAATGACAAAGGAATAAAAAGGTGCGTCTGTAGTGACGTCGCCATCTAGTGGCATTCTTCGGAACTGCTGTCCAAATTGTGTCTTTTTTTTGCACACATAAAGCTCCTACTGTTTTTTCTTTTTTAAATTACGTTCCTTCCTGATCTATTTTTCTCCCTTTTGCCATTTTTTCAGGTCCCATCGTCCTTCGCAGTGGCTCCATCTGGACAGATCACACCTTGGACTCTTGACTCAATC
Organism: Syngnathus typhle; assembly: GCF_033458585.1. Classification (NCBI taxonomy): domain Eukaryota; kingdom Metazoa; phylum Chordata; class Actinopteri; order Syngnathiformes; family Syngnathidae; genus Syngnathus; species Syngnathus typhle. Next base: position 5,930,721 of record NC_083749.1, read on the forward strand.
CATCAGGTCATTGAAGCCTTGAGGCAGTCAGTCTGAAAGACGTTTTCCATAAAAGGAAACAAAAAACTGGTGCGCAGTCTACAGTTAAGAACACAACACTCTGCCGCACTAATCACAGAGAACACGAATAACAAGATTAACAGCTTTGGCAGCCTCACTCAGCAAACGTTGGCTGCACTTAAATCCAAGCTAAGCCCCAGTTATTAAAAAAAATCATTCAATTTTTATGTCATATCTTTTGAAAGTAGACTGATAAACCTCATGACATGAATTCAAGTATTTTCAGGATTTAAAAAAACTGTCATTTTCTCTATTATGTGGCTTTAGGACATACTACTCACCAGTCAAGGTTAGTCACAGTCATGTGTCAGTGGAAGTGATGACACTAATGTCAACCAAGACGCTTTCACTATGATTCAGTGTTCCTTTTTTCTGTCAACCATTTCCTTGTTTAGACAGCGCAGTCATCTAATCTCTTATTTATGTCAGGTTCTTTTTGAAAGAGCCAAAATCAATATAAACAACGTGAAAAAGAAGAGAACATACTCATGCTAAAAATGAATGAATTATTAATGCGGGCCTATTTTTTTGTTGTTGAATACTTTATTAATATTTTTTTGTCACAACAGTTGAATAATTCATTTGATATGCTTCAGTTGCTTTGAACGGATGTGCTAATCAAAATTAGTTACAGTTGGCCAGTTTCGGAATACACTCAATGGAAGCGCTGATGCTAATGCTAACAAATGTACTTTAATTTCAGTTAGACATTTATATAACAACTTGATTCCTCGTCGTAGCAGGGCAATCGTCTAATGAAACTTTTGTTTATATTGGTGTTAAGTGTTGCCATAATATTCTTCGTAACTCGCTTTTACACATATTTGTTACTGTTTAAGAGAAACCTGTGCATGTTTTTCTTCCATATTTGCATGATATTGCAAACTTAAATTTAGTATGACAGAAGATGGCCGAATCTGATATTGTATTTATGTTTTTGTAGATAAATTCTAAAGGTGGGTGGAAGCGGTCTAATAATTTATGTGTGTGCAATCCTCTGGTATATAAAAAGTAGTAAGCCATATTGTCTTGTTTTGATAAACTGCTATTCAAAGAAGTTACATAAATATACAAATGGAGACTTGCGCAATAGCCTGCAATAATCTATGGAATGGAAATATGATGACGTCCATTAATGTCCAAAGACAATCAAATCAATAAAACAGTAGCATATATAGATTTCTCATCTTGTTATTCAAATCTGTTTTCTTCACAATATTTTGGGGGATGGGGTTTCTTGCTGGCACGTTTCTCCAAAGCTTTCTTGGAAAGCTGGCCAAAGGTGTGCCCGGACATGAATTTGTACCCTGTGGGATGGTTGATACGGGTTAATAGACTTTGGACACGGCGAAAGATAATCCGTGATACAAACCTGGTATGTGACCCGTGAATGATGATGCCACCCCCCTGTGGCATGATGGATAGATTGCACAAATGGATGGCAGCGGGCATTCGCCGCCACTCTGCTCCCTTCCGAACTGGACAAGGGCCTCGTTAGTGGTCATGGGGTAACCTTTCCCAATGAGGAAGCGGGATTTCGGCACATGTCCTGTGAAGCCTTCAAAAATATGCCAACTAAAAAGTATGTGTGTGGGGGGGGATCATTTTCAAGGATGACCATTTTTAGAAATGTTTTACCTGACATGTAGTACTTGTAGGGGTGTCCATCATCAAGTAGATGTGGTTTAGGGATGGGGGTGAAGCTTTTTAAGGGTTTGTAGGACACCAATTGGTCTGAAATGGCGGTTAGGGGTACCTAAAAATGAACAACATCCCTTCTCAAAATATGACTTTTTTTTTTTAATATTGGGATTTATGCCTGAGATAATGTTGCTATTTTTGTGGCCTTCACTTTCAGCAAGGTGGATGACATTACACTGACCTGAAACTGAGCACCTCCATTTATAATTCAGCATGAAGGGGGGGGGGACTGATTCAAGCATGTCTCAGGCTAAATACAGACTCACCGGAAACTTCATTAGGTACACGCTAATTAAACGCAAAAAGGGAATCTGTCTTGACAAAGATTGTAACCTGAATGGTACACAATTTTATAATTTATTTTTTCTTTTTGAATCCAATAATTTCAATTTTTTTCTCAGTGTATGAATTTAATGTTCACTATTGTTCTTGCTTTCCGCAGTAACGTGAAACTGTTCTGCTTCGTAAAACTGTCAAATTTCTCGTCTCGAATCTCATTAGGTGTAACTGTGTATTTTGTCATGTAGTCAGTCAAAGGACTGAGAGAAAGTAAAATTTAACCTCCAACTGCGGGTGCGAGGAGTCGACAGCGAGTGATGAATCTGCCGACGCCCGTTGAATATTTGCATATGTCTCCCGGTAAAAGTCAGAAAATGCTCTCTGGCATGTTTCCGCGAAGCTGCAGGCAATGTAGTGCTGCCTTTTGGGAACAAAACCTACAGGCGACAAACAGGTGAGTGTAAGGTTAAAAAAAAAATATTCCATTCATATGCTATTGTGTAGAATAAATCACTCCAATTTAGGAAGCTCAGTTGACAAGTTGACAATCACATTTTCACTTCTACAATCGATCTACTTGGAAATGATTGCATGTCTTTTTAACAGAAAAGCTGTCGGAGCAGCAAAACAAACTGTGCTCAGCCTCAGACCATTTTCAACAAAGGCTGCACGTCAGGTTTGAGGTGACCTTTGACCTCCAAGTGCCTACAGTTAAAAAGGTAAGATAGTCGAATTTGTACTTTAAGCATATGTTTTTCTTATTCTAACAGAAAGTAGATTAAATGAGGACAAAGCAATGTATATATGTAGAATGTCATGAATTTTGTATCTACCAGTGTAACCGGGCATGATTCGCCCAGCGTGTCTCTCAGGGATGCTTCTGAGGGTCCCGTCGGAACCCGAGTGCAGGACCGGGCTCCGCAGTTCAGCCACCAGCTGACCGTATGACTTGCCCATTTTAAACTTTAGCTGTGGACGATAACCTGAGTAGCTAAAAACACACAGCACCACTTTAAAAAAAAAAAAAAACAACTAATTGTAATTCTTGTGATGTACTCACCCTGGTATATAATGTGGATCTTGCTCCAAAAGACCCGTGGTCAATTCTGTCTCCATATTGGTGCTCTTCACAACTGGGTCACCTGCACTGTTGTTGACTGGTTGCTCAGGTATTGCCTTGCTTGGTTGCTAGTAGCCACAAAACAGCAGCCGAGTGACGAGCCTGAAACTCACCCATTCAAATAGAGACATTTAAAACTATTATTTTTTATTTTGTTGTGTCTATTGCAAGTTACATATAATGCTTTTACTATTAAGGCTCAACGCGAGATAATATTAATTAATGCAGAACAGTGACCTCTAGTGGTAGAAATGGCAAATGTTGGGGGGGCACAGAGTTATTACGCAGGCTTAGAAACTTATGGAAACTCCTAAATAAATAAATAAATAAATAAATAAATAAATAAATAAATAAATAAATAAATAAATAAATAAATAAATAAATAAATAAATAAATAAATAAATAAATAAGGTGGATGGATAAATTAATCATTGATGAAAATAATTACATAAAACATTTATATATACATACATCAATAAATAACATCTAAATACATAAATAGACAAATAAAGTCGTTCATAATGTCAGTTTCTCAACCTATACAAGGAGGTGAGGGGCACTTTGGAACCATAATCTTCCGGTAAATCTTTTATTTACATTAATAGGTGAATGGAGATAAAAATATTCTAGTTCAGTAAAACAATCACTCGCATTGTGAAAATCTACAGGCCTGTGTGTGCGTGCAAGCACGCGTGCGTGTGTTTGATGTCGAGAGCCCAGATCATATCAGCACGTAGGAATGTCCATTCTACACATTCCAACCGTCGCAGACATTGTCACTGTTGTGAAATACAGTTTCAACCTGACAGCAATAATTAGAATGCAAATGAGTCACAGTGACAACCTAAGATAAATACTTTTGCAAAATTCCACACCTTTTCTCCCCCGGGCTAAGGAAAAGAAAAAAACTATGCCGCCAGAAAATATGTTTTAGGCAGCATGCAAATTAAATGTGAGTCTGTTAATTCCTCAAAGAAAATGTTCCTTCCAAGGGAAAAAAAATAAAATACACTGTAACAGTAATCACACACTGTCAGTCATTTAAATTCTTTCCGTGTAGCATTTCCGAATGACTGAGGAGCTTTGATTTTATTTTTAGTTACCATTTGATACAGTTACGTTTTGATTTTACATTTTGATAACCATGCTTGTAATAACTTTGGAGATTAGCTCCAGCAGTCATTATTTTCCTATGAGAGGAGAGTGAGAGCAGGTGAGGTAGGACGGGGGAAGGTGTGGTGACGAAGGTGCGGGGGCGGACCTAGGTAGCATGTTTCGAATTCTACTAGAGCAAGTCACCTCAAGACGACTTTCTTAAACCTTCTTGCAGTTGGATTGCGGTGCACCAAAGCAACGGGAGGATGAATCTTTACCGAAGTTTTGGGAACCTATTGGAGGCCTGGGTTGCTGAGCAAGAACCAGACACGGAGCTGCTGGAAGATTTTCCGAATGATTCCCCCACATGTTCTTCACCTTCTTCTTCGGGCATGGAGAGAAATGTGCGAGCGGAATCGGTGGATTCTGGAGTGGAGACAGCCAGCACTGACACATTTTGTCTCACCTCGTCATTGTCCACAGAAATGGCAGAGATGGACTCTTTTGCATCAGGGAATGACAACTTTGGTCCGTTCTTATCACTCGGATCTGCTTCGTTGCCTCCTTGTCCGCCACCGGCTGCTATCTCCCAGCCGCGACGTCTCAGCAGAATTCAGGGATCTGTCATCTTTAATACAAAATTGAAACAAGCCCTCCAGAGAACCGAGTCCCGGCGGTCATCTGAGTCACACACAGATGATCGACGACTTCATGCAGTCTCTCGAAACAGAAATCCCTTGCTGAGGTCTGAGAGTTTTGGCACACGGGAGACCCCCAGACCACTCACGCAGATATTAGACATCAAAAAAGAAACTCTGTCTTCCATAAGCAGGATGGAGTCAATGCAGGTAAGATCGGAGGGGAGCTTGGCTTTGCGTCAAGGTTGGGGGTTAAAGTTCAGAACTGGATTTAAGGTTTTGGAGGAGTTTCTGCACATTTTTTTGGATAGAGGCTGTTAAAGCCAGCAGCAGTTCGAAGATGACATAAATCCGCCAGAAACATGCTGAGTCTTGTTCCCCCCTCGTAAAGATAAAAGTGAGGGGATGCTGCAAGGGATCACAAACCAGTCTGCCTACATGACTTCACGCCTGCAGGCTCCGTAGTCCCTCCTGAATCTTGAAATTTTTTTTTTACAAACACATCTATCTATTTGTCCATTTTCTCTCACTGTCCAGCCAAGCTAGCCAAGGCCGCTGTAGAATTTAGAATGACAAGTAAAAGACCGTCACTCTACTGGCCTACATTTATTTGAGATCTAGAAGCTCTTATAGCTGCAGAGGAGAAACAAAAATCCACATTATCCTCTTGCTGTAAGTGTAACTTTATTCTCTGTCGGCATTTCTTCACTTTACGATCCCTCGAGTTCAAAGACGAGCGCCCGAGCTTTTGATTAGCGACGCCGCTCAACATAGTTTCCAGTCGTTTACTAACTCTAATTACGTTTAATTAGTTCTTGGTTTTTTTGCCAAGTTAAAACACCAAAGAAAGTACATGGAGATGTTGGGGGAAAAAAAAGTGGTGCTCTCAATCAGGTTAAACAGGTTGAAAATAGTCTAGCACACTCCTTGTCAGGAGGTCAGAGTAAGTACCAAAATGTAATTTAGTTTTTGGAAAGAGCAATTAAATCCAACCAAGGTTTCATTAATAATTTTGCCTGCATCCAAGCACATTTTAATTTTATACACACACAATCATAGAACAAATACAAATTCAAAAGGGCACATGACAATTTCCCCAGACAGATGGACGAGTTCACAAGCTAAATTTAAACTGTTAAACGATATCCAACAATGAGCTTGTGTTTTCCTTTCTAACCTTCCTGCCTTGTGTTGTGCTTCAGGTTCGTGCTGAGGCGTTTGTGGCTCTGAGTCCCGGACTCAGGTACTTGGAGGAAGTGTGCAAAAAGTGGGAGGACATCGCCAAACAGCAGCTTGTCAAAGATGGCTACCATGTGGACATGGCTCAGGTAAGCAATATGCAAACTGCTTGATATTATTTTATTTTATTCACATCGATGTTGTACTGTTTACTTACGACTTCCTTTGCTTGTCAGGATTTTGGCAGCTATCATTCATTAGACCAGCCTTTAAATCTCCATGGTGCCAGGCCCGAGCAGCCTTCCAACAAGGACCAAGAGCTCAAAGACTTTCTTGATGGACATTTTCGGGAGAGGTCATCCTCAGACACAACCATATCATCAAGTCACATACGTGAGTTTTTAGATTTGAGTGAAATATTGTGGGACAGCAGAACGTTGTAGTGTTTCATGCGAGTGACCATTTTTTCCCCCGAAACAGGAAAGTTAAACCTGGGCTCCAGAGGGCAGCAAGTGAGCACATTGAATTTGCTGGACAAGGAAGCGCAGGTAAAAATCTAGTGAATTACAATCAACCCAATAAATACTATTATAATAAAACGAGTAAACAAAACAAGTTGTTATAGCCAGTACTTTATATTATCATTTTGGATTTAAAAAAAACAACATAGTCTTTCATGGCTTATTATTATTATTATTATTATCATTATTATTATTGTTAATTGTTATCTTATTATGATTAGTTATTGTTATCTTTATTATCATTATAGTCATAGTAGTATTATAGTAAAGTAGTAGTATGATGTTGATAATTATATTATTAATAAAAATAATAAGTCTTTCTTTAATTGCTTCTGCTAATATTCGTGATAATATTAATAATAACAAAATTGTAATTGTTGATAAATGCGTGAAAAGCGAATACTATACTCACATAAGCGTTATCATTAATATTTTGTACTTTTTTCTTCATGTCTTTCTTGTCTCTTTCTGCAAAAAGGATGACCTAACATATAGACCCAGCAAGCACCGGAAATTCAAGTTCCTGTCACTGACGAGAGGCAGCTCCAGTCATCAAAACAGGTGAACCCAAACATTTTTTTAAACAGCTTGCCCGTGCCATATGGTGCATGATGATGCATGGCTGCTCCAACATCCCATGCAACCAACCTTCTGACTGCTCCCCCCGAATGCTCATCTCAGCTCTGCTCAATGTGTTATTGTTTTTATTCCAGGCAACTGATGCGATCTTCTCAAAGCAATGGTGCATGGTGGACGACAACTAGGCAACCTGCTCAGAAAGAGACGGCAAACTCTTCCCATTTCTTCCGCACATTAACATGAGACAGGAAATGTAATTATTATTTTACCTGTTGACCTCTGAAGATAATGTAAGTTATTGTAAATATACAAATTTGTGAATATTTTGCATCTTTGTACTCCCAAAATTGATTTACTGTGTAAATACTTGTAGAACATGCAATACTTACAAATTATACTGTATATAGTGGTTTCTTTTTATGTGTATGTATAATATTTAAAACTCACAGCACAGTCCTGCTATATGATATCTTATCTCAAAATTTTTGTTTATATGGGCTTTATATGGGCTTAAATATGATAATACTATTAATTGTGAACTAATATGTGCTGGTGAAATCTTTCTTATTGAGAAGAGCTTGTTTATTTTTGTAAATGATGATTAATTATTATTTAAAGCTGAAGTCAAGTAAAAATAAAAATCTTTATAATGTTCTATGACACTCTCTAGTCTAAACAAAGTTCTGGTTAATATTTCGTCTGTAGATAATGAATTAAGTCCACTGATTTCTATCCATCTCAGGGGGCGGCCATTTTGTAACTTGCTTGGGGATTTCAATAAGGCACCCGGGACAACTACGGGGGTCCTCATTAGTGATGTGCATTCCAGTTCTTTTAGGTAAACTGAATCTTTAGAATCAGTTCACTCAAAAGATTCGTTCAAACAAATCGTTCAATTAATTTGAAAGTCCGGATTCGTTCCCTCACTGATCCGTTCTCGCGATGAACTGGAAATACGAATCACTCACTCACAGATTGGTGAGCGGGAAATGCAATTCACGACTCCAGAACGGGAAGTGACGTCATTTTCTTCTTCGTTTTGTTTTACGGCAAGGTGGAACCAGCTTCAATGGGCATTACTGACACCTACTGGTTGAAGTCATATGAACTGAAAAAAGAACGAATCACTATTGAAAGTGAATGTTCTTTTGAACAAATCGTTCACTCACGAGACAACACTAGTCCTCATTACCCGAAAGTACTTGACAGTGAGTGCCGAGCGGGAGTTTCGCCGGGTCTTGACTGTAACTGCCGCTGTTGTCTGTGTTTCAGGTGAGTAACACTGTTGAAAAGATGATGATCAGAACTTGCAATACTGTTGGTAGTTTGTGCTAATTATTGTTTGAGAATATGTTACATACGGTTACGGTTGTAATATGTATACTTTTGCATAGAACATGGACAGTGTGCGACGCTTATAACGGGTAGTTGACAGTGAGCGGGAGTTTCGCCGGTTCTTGACTGGAACTGCCGCTGTTGTGTTTCAGTAAATGTATTATTTTAACAATAAATAACACATTCTTGTAAAGATATATATATATTCCTACTCGACTTCCTCTTGCTCCATGTGTTCGCTTTACAATGAAGAGCTTAAAAAAGAAACAACGCTTTGCCCACTTCCAAATACATTAAAAGGTGTGTTTAAATACATTGAAGTGTGAGGAGATATCAGTAGGACACAACCGTTTTGTCATGAATTTAATCTTTATTCACCTTGAAGGGATGGGGAAGGGGTGGGGTTGACCTCCCCTGGCATTCCCATGAAAAGAGATGACAAACACATCCAACCAAACACGAGAAGGGGAGCGGGATTCCAGTCCATACGTAAAATACATATATTAACTATTTCTCCGAGCGTCCGCATCCGTTAGTCCCACACAGTATCCGTCTGTGCTATTAAATATATAGAGAGAAGTCATCTGTGGAGGGATTATTGACAGGATGTGTGTGTGTGAGGGGAGAAGGGGAGAGCTTATAGTCGACAAAGGTGTGGCTGAGCAGCGTTACCACGATGCCCGCTTTTTCTCTACATGATGCCGCAGGAGGAGAGCGGGTTGGCGATGTGGCAGGTGCAAGCCGACTGGCAGTACTGGCGCACAGTCTGGTAGCAGCTGCGGTCGGCGTCCCCGCCCCACTGCACCGGCCCGTTGGGGTCGGCGGGCAGCCGGCTCAGAATGCTGGTGTTGATGGCGAGGGCCGCCAGGCCGTAGTCGGTAAATAGCACCGTCTCGCGGCGGCAGGTGGGGCAGGAGATGAACTTGTACTTGGGGCATGACTCGTAGAGGATCTGCAGGCATTCCTCACACACCGAGTGCAGGCAGGACAAGATGCGAGGGCGCTTGCCGGCAAAGTTGTAGGTGTGGCCGCAGGTGGGGCAGTCCAGGGGCTCGCAGGGCATGGGGGGACCCGAAGAGGTGGAAGACGATGACGAGGACGTGGAGGTGGAAGAGGAGCGCAGCACGTACTGGTTGACGATGACGTCCTCCATCTTGTAGTGGAACTGGTGGTAGCAGATCTCGTTGGCACTGGGTTTACGCTGCGCTAAGAAGCTCTGCTCCCTGCGGATGACGGGGGTCTGGGGGGACGGGGTCGCCACCGTCACGTTCAGCGTCAGGTCGCTGCAGGCTTGGTTGACGATGATCTCCCCTTCGCCGCCGCCGTCCCATGCCACTCTGGGGGGCGGGGCGAAGCGAGGTTGAGTGACGGGCACCGTGCACTCTCTGGGGAACTTCTCCGACTGGATGATCTTGACCGTGTCCATCGGGATGGTGACGGGTTGACGCCTGAGGCAAGACATTTGGAATTCGGAAGTGGATGGCTCTAAAGAGGAGTGGACGCCCCTGCCAGGTTCTGGGCAAGAGAACTGGGTAGTGTTGTTATGTTCAAGTCAGCCGTTAGAGGGCACATGTGGGCGAACGACTGTCTCCATGTTGTCTTTAGAGACTCCGCCCCCGACTCTGGTGGAAGCTCCTGTCAGCCTGAGTCCTTATGAGGACTTGCTGGGTTGATAAGTTGAGCCAGAGCACCTTAATTCAAAAGCTTAAGAATGAACAGACCAGCTTCCTAGACCGGTGTTGGCTACTAGCATATTAAAGTTACATTATAGTCACACACTTAGCACCAATAGATACTCTTAAATGGACAGATTTATACACACACTACAGGTTGGTGGAGGCCCGCTTTCAGTTCAGTCCGCCTGTGCTCTGTTCAGTTTCAGCGGACCCTTTTCTGCGGTCAAGTGAGGGGAGGTGTCCTTTGAAGCTTGCCGTAGTTGTTGGAAAAATTCCCTTTTTGAAATTCCTATGAGGTGGGAGTTGAAGTTTCGGGTCGAGGAAGTGATAACAGTCTAAAAGCGAGGAGTTCGTCCAGACTGCGATATCACCAGATAGCTTTGGCGCGGCAACCTGTGAAAACAGAACAGAGGGGACAGTTTGCTCAGATGTGTGTTTGCATGGACACATTGCAGACGTGCTGTCCTTTTGTTTTTGTGATCTGTATCTGTGCCGACTGAGACAAATTTTCGGATAAAACAAAATCAAAAATCATCTATAATGTCACTGTAAAAGGTATTCAAAGTTGCGTGGAAGGATTTCCTTTGCACTACTATTTGACTGATCCACCATGCGAGTGTAACAAAACAAGCATTTTGGCTTAAGTCTAGACTTAACTTTTAGCGTGACTCAGTGATCAAGTTACTTCCTGCCTTGCAGCAGAGGAGTTTTTGAGTGACTTAATTAGGGCAACAGATTGGCTTCTTTGCTTTTTCACACAGCACCTGGTTTTCACTCTGCCACAATGTCCAAATTTGGAAGTGGTTGCCTAGCGGCGAACCAGGAAGTCGTCCTAGAAGCGCCTCATGTCATTTATCGCCCTGAAATCACTCCACAAATTCCTCTCCTGATGTCACAATGACACTGCTCCAGAATTGAACATGTTTTCAACTTCCTCATTTATTGTTTTATTGAGACTGGAATGTTGATTCGATCTATGTCAGAAAGGTTCCAAGACTGATGTCACAAAAGATATTTTCCAATTCTAGTTTTCTCCTTTGAAGTAGGGTGCATATAGCAAAATATCATAGATTTTTTTTTTTTTTTTTACTCGACTTTTCCTTTTAAATAAACACGTCGTCTGAGAGCAGGTGACTAACAGACACGTTTACGTCTGTCTGTCAACACTGTCATTCATCGAGCGCTCAAATAAATGCAAACCGATCCCGGAGATTTACGTCTACGTCTGGGTTCAAGAACAACAAGTGTGAGCCTGAGCTGTTTTTGTCTTTAACAAAACACAAAGAACACAAGGAGGAAGGATAACTCTTAAGTCTTCTGTTTTGTGCACAGAGATGATTCACTGAGGCGAAATCAACGGTGACCTACATGGTGAGTGAAGAAGAAGGAAAAAGGCGGCAGCCCAGCACAGTCGTTTTCTATTTTTGGTTTGTGTATGCATGCACACATCAGCGCTTCCTGCGCCCTTCCCCGCCACACTCTCAACAGACACCCGGCTTCACTCTCACATGATGAAGCGGCCATATTAGACGCGTCTACCTTTAGTGTATCGACCCATCTCGCATGTGTCTGCTCTGTCACACACATGATAAGGTCCAGCCAGCATTGACCCACAAGGTCTCCATTTCATACAACATATTATTGGAAAATAGAATTTGGACTTGACGTCCCCTTTAATCAAAGCGAGAGAGTAAACCTCTCTCGGTAGGTGCTTCTGTTTTGGTTGGCAACAAAGTTTTTATTACAAAATTAAACATTACAATATATCTGTTGAAACCTGTTACGGGCTGCTAATGCTTTTATTTTGCAGACAATATGGTCAAATGTATTGGGACAGCTGGGCATTACAGGAAGTCAAAGCAGAAAGAGAGGAAGGAGGCGCATTTGCTTCCAATCTACTGGGAAGACTTTTGGTAAATGTTTTCTGTTTGCTTACGTTTTACACCACTTAAAAATATTTTGCTTATTTTCAAATAGTAGCACAAGGGGGTCTGTGTTTATCAAAAAGAAGGTAAAGGTTTCCTTGTATGCCGAACGCATTCACTGCCATTGACGACTATGGATGTCAAAAGATGAAATAGTATGAGAATATGTTGGTTTGACTGAAGACTACTGAGTCACATCTACTTTAAAAATGGAAAGTAATGAGATTACATTAGTTTTTTTTTTTTTTAAGGCTATAAACAGCGCATTGAAGTGTACCTGACAGGGAGATGGAAATAAAACACAAGGAGTCTTTAAGAAGACAAAGCGGCTAAAATTACCCTCTCTGATTTGCAGGCGACACTACTCCAGACGCCTTGATAAGAGACCTCGTCCAACTGCCGACGGGCCGTATTTGGCGCAGAATCCATGCTAATGGACGTGAGCCCTCCACTGTTATGTAAGGAGCTCATCCCAGCCCCGAGCACCGGTTGAAAAGTGCAAACTGCCGCAAGATTTTCCCGCAGTTATGCCATCTGCGGCCTCCTCTAGCAACCAGCACTTGTGCAAGCCCCATTATGATGCTAATGAAATCAAGGTAGGCATCTGACTTGGTGGTTGTCATCACAAACATTAGATTGATGGGAACACACAGCATTGTCACCCGCATTTTGAGCCATGCTTTGCATTCCATTGGCTTGACAAACAAACGCATGGCAAGCGGATATCAGACACAAACATCATCTCATGCATACCTGCTCTAACGGCTATTTAGTCGGAATGCATGCCGCAAAGTCGACTATATAGAATCAGAATGTCTTTAACGGATACTTTTTAATAGTGCGTCTAGAATCTGTCCAGGTCTACTTTCTTCTATAATGATAGAACTACTGCAAACACTTGTAAGTAAATAAATAAATGCAACTAAAAAATGAATAAATAAACTTAAAGAAAATAAATAGATCCATAAACAAAAGTAAAATAAACAGATAAAACTTAAATCAACCTAAAGAAAATAAATAAAAACGATAAAAACATGTTAAAGAATAAGCACGTATAAAGACATTTTATGAGAATAATATAGTAATACTCAATATAAAAATCTATATGAAGTCAAGTTTTCAATTGAACGTTTCCACAAATGCATTATCAGGCCTTGGCATTCGGTCCGTCCGTTATTGGGGGTGAAAATATATGCAATTTTGCTAAAAGATTATTAACATAGATACAATATTATGCCGCACTGGTCACAGCAGCATTTTATGATGAAATTCCATTGCTAATTTGGAACACATTGCTAACGTAGTTGTAAAGTCATAACCATAGTAAATATCTTTATGAAAAACATTTCCATGCCACGAATGTCGCAATTTAAGCAGGCCTTTTTGTGCTGTGTGATGATGAAAAAAGGCTGACAAACATTCCCATCATCCTCACACACCTCCATCAATCGTCATCTTTTCTGCATTGATTCGCTTCTGATTGGAGGCCAGTTAGCGGATTCGGAATCATCTGAATGAGTCATTAGTCAGTCTCCATGCCGACCCCGTCTCTCTCGCTCTCTCGTTCTCTTTCCTCAATGGAGAGCCGTCTGTGCTCCACATCCTTTTCACATCCATGTCGGCATGGAAACGACCGCATGCCAACGACACGGCAAAGGCGGCTGTTCATATGTCAGCTATGTGGAGCCAACTGTCCGCATTCAAACCTCGACTGGTAAAAAAGCAGCACGGCGGCGGGTATTATGTCGTGTTTCGATTATGTAACGTGCGCTGACCTTGAGTGCAAATCCCACCGTTTACGCCAGCAAGATCATGCAGTTGCTCTCTTGAATGTGGCGAGACTGACGACGTTGATTTTGTTTTCAATCGCTTCTTTTTCCCGCCGTCGACTTCGGCCATTTTGCAACTCATTTCCGTTAAGTACTCTTCATTGTGTGTAGCGGCGCTAACAACATGGCAGAGGTGCATGCAGGCAGAAAAATGAAAAAGCAATAAGCATCATCAGCCAGCCACCTCATGGATGATTAATGAGCTTCCGCAATACGCCGACAATGGCTGGATTGATTAAGGCTGATTGATTTTTCCTAAAAGGTCCGCCATGTCGGGAAGCTCTTGATGTGCAAAATATTTAAGATGGAGAAGCTTTTTTGGGAGAGAATCTTCTCGTGTTGAAGAGACTCGGTTATGCAATAGCAACATTTCCCACTGCGGTACCAACGTACGAGTCGGGACGATGGAACACACACACACACACACACACACACACATACACACTCAGCACTTCATGCACACCGTCCAAGAAGTCTGCGAAATGTCATAACTACTCGAGACCTCCAGTTAACACAGCAAGGGTGGGGAACCTGCTGACTGTGGGCTACATAGTGCTTAAGATAGCATGTCATGTGGTTACACACACACACACAAACATTCAACTTATGCATTAATACAGTTTCATAAATGGCCCTCAACAATCATGCATGTGCGATGATGCAACATCCATGTAAACCCACCTGCGCCGTATTCAGACCAGAGCTGGGGTTGCATCTCCAAGATCTCATAAAACATCATCATCCTCACCTTAAGCCTCGTTCAGGTCTTTCACGGAGGAGTACAAGCTTGTAGGTTCTGCTTCCCAGCAGGACGAAGATGGAGAGAATGTTAAGATGGAGGAGGCAAGGTGGAGGCACGTCCGCATCCCTCTTTTGTTCTTCACACCGCCGCTCTGCCTCCTCCGCCGTGTGTCAGAGCGTCTCTTTCGGCTTTCCCCATCCTTCCTCTTCCACCCTGTTGTGGCTTAGTCCTGCTGGGCCCGGGTCTTCAACCTAGCTGGACCGCACCGCTTTCCTCGGCGTCCCGCTTATCAGCCTGGGTTCACAACAACACCTCCTCTTCCTCCTCCTTCGTCGGTTCCAGGCGAGCGCACCTCAGCGCTGCACATGCGCACTCTCCTCGCTTTGCCCTCCTCTCTCTCTTGCTCTCACTCCAGCTCTCTCACCCTCTAGCTCTCCATCACACACTCCCTCCCATCCCCTCACTGCAGCACACACTGCAGTGGCTCTGCAGGCAGCGTCACGCATTTCAGTTGCCAGAGGAAATATTTCAGCCAATCCCAAACATTAACAGCCAACCCAAAGTGTCACACACCCTCCCTCCTTAACTATCCACACACACACACACAGGAAGCTGGCGCAAACACAGATCTAATCTACAGAGTGCCGAGAAGGAAATGAAGCATAAATTCCACTAACAAATCATGTCTGTTAAAAAAAAAAAAAATGCTGACTGCAAGATCCAAGCTCAATCAGATGCATTTTTTCCATTGCTGACATTCTCTATAAAAAGCGATTTTTTAAAAAAATGGTTATTAACACAGTTCGATATAGTTAATAATACTTTTTTTAATGAGTCCTGTTATAATATTGACATGTCAGGATGTAATTTAGTACAGTAATTTATACAGTTGACTCTCAAGTTACAAACTTAAATTTGTTCATAAATCAAGGTAATTTCTCCCATTGATATGTTATTGCTGTTAATCCATTCTAATCAAACAAATTAACCTCTTTTTTTTTTAAACCAATTTGTGGTTTTAATAAATAAAAGCAATATAGAAATAAGTAAGAAAACACAACGTAATAATAATAATAATAAAACACAAAAGCTTACTCGACCAGCTTACAAGCAATATTCTTTCACGCTATTTTCCCATATCCTGTGTCCTATATTCAGCAGTCAACTTAAAGGCAGCATCTTTGCTTCATATTGCATAATACAAATAATTGAAGCTTTCATCCTAAAAAAGAATAATCCTCGGATCCATGGAGCAAGAAAATCCCAAATCATTTGATTACATAAGTCACAAATAGCTGTAGGATTGTGTCTATTGTAAACTTGGTGGCCCGCTTTTGTCCAGCCCTGCAGCTTCCTGCCGAGCTAATTAGCTGTCACTAATGCGAAGATGAGCTCAGCACAGCAATATGTCAGTGAAATCTCAACATCTTGACCTCAGGAAGTCCACACTGTCAGTGTCGCAATAAGTAGTCCTCAAAACTCACTCTTATTTCATCCAGTGAGATTGTATTGTCTGGGATAAGCATGCTATGTTCCAAATCAAGTCCCCAGCCATGTTTCTGTTCCATCAAGTATTCATGAGTGTTTGGAATGATGAATTAAACACGAAGCCGTCACGGCAATTCCATGCAACATTTAGAATGAAAGAAAATTTGTTTTAAAAATAATAATAATTGACACTGGATCCATGTGTTGGAACTAAATAATTTGATCAAATTGTCCTTTTAATCAAATGTTTTATTTCAATTTGATTTAATTTAAATAAATGCATTATTTGTGGGAAAATGCCAACAATTAGAACATTTACACCTGATCCACATTTGAATGAATATTGTAATGAAATATTCCATATTTCGTTATTTTTGATAGTATTATTTTATTGTCTTGTCAATTACAAAATGTAAACACTTTCTCTTTTAAATAATCAACACTGGACCCGCATGTGAAGAATTTTATAGGGCATTTTATTATCATTTGTCAGTGCAAATATATGTATATATATATATGTATATATATGTATAACTGGTGCTTAATTGTTTAACAAAACAACAATCATAACATGGACAAAATGTAAGAAAGTGCTATTTTGAATAAAAGCCCGTTGTTTATATATAGTATGAATACTTATCCATAAAATCCATGAAAGAAAACAGCCACACCAAGAAGGATGACTGCGTTGATGTTGACAATATTCCTCCATAGTGGTATTTCAGATGTGTCTGTGAGCTTTTTCTGCAACTCGGCCTGCTCCTCCTCACTCAGCTGCGGAGCTTTTTTCTGATCCAGGCCGCAGAAAGCCTCTAGCGCCTTCTTGCAGCAGCCTGGTTCTTCCTTTGGTTCTAAACAGAAAATAACAAAGGGAGACATGCATGTGGCTTTCATTCCGGAAATGCCCCAAAAAATGTTTTAATGCCAGGCCTGTGTTCTGCAATGTTACTTAGAAATCAAATGCTATTTTCACACCATCCGCTTCTATCTCTTTCTATACAGAAATGATCAATAACAACAACAATAGAGGACAATTGGGTCTCTTGTAATTCTGCTGAAGAGGATCAAGACTACAACCAGGCCAGGTGGAGACTGGAATAAAATATTACAATATACAGAGCTACAGCACAGCAGCACACGTAAGCTAACATTATCATGTGTACTAATCTCTAAAGCTAGCATTAGCATGTGTACTAATTTCTAAAGCTAACATTAGCATGTGTGCTCATTTCTAGCTGTATCTCATTTACTGGTATTACATTATAGACGCCTGAATATGCGCAGTTTGGCATGGATATATAATGCCCCCACACACACATACACACACAAAGAAATGCAAAAGAACCGTGCCATTGTGTGACCATTACCTTCTATTACCGTACTGTTGTTGACATTTTCTTTCCAGTCGTCTTCCTCCATGTCAATCCTCTCTTCAGTACTGTTCCTCAGGCTCCAACATAGTCGATATAACTGAACCAAAGAGAAAACATAGAGCGTGACACGTAGCGCTGATTGTCATAGTTACTTATTAGGTCAGACGTGTCGCGTACGTGTTTGTCGGGGATGGGTTCGGTCACGAGAGAGACGCCGATGATGATTACGCAGGAGATCGCAAAGAGGATGATGCTGAAGTAGAGGTAGTGAACACCACATATGATAGTGGGACATTTACTGGGCTCCACGCAGCTGCCCGTGCCGTAAGCAAACTCGGTAATCATCCTGGAAAGGCCGATCAGGAGGCCGATGAAGAGCCCGTAAAAGGCACCCTGTAGAACAAAACAAGTTCTGTAAACATTCATCTTATCTACATTTGGGTCATGATAATATCTGTGAAATAAAATCTTATACTTGAAGAGCTCAATACTTTTGATTTCTGCTCCTTGTTGTAAAATGGCAAGGTTTCATATCGCGGAACAAAGACCTTTGCACAGTCATTCTCTACCATGATAAACAGAACAGAGTTCACCTGGCTGTTTATTCAAGCCTCTGTTAATTGGTATTAACTAACCACGACATGAGTGGGAACTCACAGACTCATTGACTCGCTTGCAGAAAATAGCCAGTACAAAAACGGCAGACACGGGCGGCGCCAGATAGCTTGTGATGGCCTGGATGTAGTCAAAGAGCTGACCGCTCTGGGCCGACTGCACCACGGGGATCCACGCGATGCTCACTCCAATCAGCCCCACAATAAAAAGCCTGCAAGAAAAACAAAAACAGTGCGCAAAGCCAAATCACACCAATGGGTTCACGTCGAGCGTTCTTTCGACCTGCCGGCGATCATGAGCTCCCTCTCGGTGGCGTCGCCACGGATCTTGGTGTAGACGTCCATGGTGAAGAGGGTACTGGCGCTGTTGAAGATGGAGGTCAGGGAACTCATAAGAGAGGCCAGCATGACCGACAGCATAAGACCACGCAGACCTGAGAAGGGAAGCGCGGGGTTGAGTTTAAGGACGGAGGATTTTGGATTTCTTCTACCCACCGTCGGGCATCAGATCCAACACCAATTTGGGATAAGCAATGTTGCTGCAGCCCACTTTAGTGCCGCAGTGTTTTAGACATTCATCCGGCTCCACGCAGGCGACCTCATCTACAAAAAAGAGGGGATATTTAACTGCTTTGGCAAGTCACCTAGAAATGTGAGCAACCCCTAACCAGTGTAAAGGATCCTGCTGATCATTCCGGGGAAGACCATCAGGAACATGGGCAAGAGCTTCAAATAGCCACATAAGATGCAACCGGCTTTAACGTGGGATAAATTCTTAGCGGAAAGGCAACGCTGCACGATCACCTATATTTTTTGGGGAGGGCGGAGACAGAAAAATGGAACAGCTTTCTGTGAGGTTCAACGAAGCATAGCCAAACGTTATGGTCAACAAAAAGAGAGCTTGGGGAACATTAGTCATTTGTGTACATCTAAAGTAGAAGATAAAAGGTCTATCTGCATGAATAAAACTTCATAAAAGAACATTATGTCCACCATTTATTTTTATGACCAGAGATGTGCCGGAAGTCATTCCATTTTTACTGACCTGATCCGTGCACCAGTACCACAAGGCTTGAATAGAGAGTCCAAAAACCAGGCCGGGCCATGGCAAGTCTCCTGTGATGGGGTCCCTAAAAAGGTGGAAAGCGTCATCTCGAGGCTTGTAGCATTCCTCACTGAAGTTCCCCGTAATGGAGGGAATGGCGCTCATGTAAAGAAAGTCCCAATGATCGTCACACACACACCTGGGTGTGGTGAAATTTGTCCTCTGCATTTAACCCATCCCCGTGTGATTTTAATCCTTCCCCTGGGGGAGAGGGGAGCAGTGAGCAGCAGCGGTGCCGCGCTCGGGAATCAGTTGGTGATCAACCCCCCAATTCCAACCCTTAATGCTGAGTGCCAAGCAGGGAGGCAATGGGTCCCATTTTTATAGTCTTTGGTATGACCCGGCCGGGGTTTGAACCCACAACCTTCCAGTCTCAGGGCGGACACTCTACCACTAGGCCACTGAGCGGTCCTCTATGTTTGAATAGCCGCCCACTTCATGGAAGGCTGCAAAACAGATCTTTCAGTCAGACTCATTTCAAATATTTAAAATAGCGCTAAGAAATGTTTTTATTACCAAAGCCCATCAGAACAAATGATCCGACTATCATAATGATGGTCTGTAAGGTGTCTGTGTAGATCACTGCTGCCAAGCCACCTAAAGGAAATTACACAACAGGGTTTAAACAATGGCAAAATTTCAGCTTTGATTTAAAAAATAACTCAGTACTGCTCAATTGTGTTTACTTGAAAGTGGTGTGTAAAAAAAATAAAATGAAAAAAAAAGAGGCAAAATGGGATAATGAGTAAAATTTAAAAAAATGCTGGGGCACCACTAAGGGTTGGCCAGGGTTGGCTATGGTCACCCCTGAAAATTTAGTGGCCATCCTACAGCCAATGGCCAGAATATTATTATTATCAAACCAGTTTTGTTTACAATAAATATTAACTGACACATAATGACTTATTTGTTGGGGAACTCCAAATATTAACTGTACTCTTAATAGGTGCAACAACCCAAAAAATGATAATAAATCCAAAGTCACTCCAGAATGAATCGTTTTAATGCTTAAAAACAAACACTCATGTGGAGTTCATTATATATGCATGTATTTATGTATTTACAGCGTGCACTTATCACACTTTATGGGCCACAAGCAACAATAACCTGCCATTGACAAGTGTTAGTGTAAGGCGTGTGAAAAGACTTTGCCCCCACTAGACATCACCAAACATTTATTTCTGTATTATTTACCAATTCATTTTTTTTATGATTGAAATAATGTGGCACAGACCTGTGACGGTATACAACGCCGTAATCAGTAGCAACATCACGACGGCCAAATAGATGTTGATGCCCAGTGCCTGGTTGATGAAAATGGCGCCGGAAAACATGTCCGCCTGAGTGGACAGGAGATCACATGTCATGATAAATAGTAAAAGTCAAGAAATATTGTACACTTACTGAGATTTTGGTGAAAATGTACAGAAAGAGGGAGAGCACAGAGAGGTAGATACGAATGCGCTGCCCGCCAAACCTCTTCTTCAGGTACTCGGGCATGGTGACCACCTAAAGACCCAAATGTTGTTTTATTTCATGTCATACTTTCCATTTTATTTTTTCTAAAGAGTAACTTTACCCCAGCTTTAATGTAGATAGGCACAAAAAGCCAACCCAGCAAAACCACCATAACGAGAGCCTGAAATTGAAGCAATCATATTCGACAACTTAAATAGCATAAAAGTCAATAATAGTGATTTAGCATTATTTGAATTATACTCACATTCCATTCAAATCCACCAATGGCTATTCCGGTGGCCGCCCCCGTCCCGGCAATTCCCACAAAGTGCCCGCTTCCGATGTTACTGGCAAAAAGAGATGCTCCGATCTTTGGAAGGCATAATTAAAATAGATTTATTCAGAAATTATTTCACATTCTCGTTGCATTTTGTATCGTGTCACAAGCCTCTCACCGGCCACCAAATCATACTTCTGCCGGCCAGGAAGAAGCCACCCACAGTGGAGCGGTTGGTGCGAATCATGGCCTGAAAACAAACGGATTATATTCTATTCCCTGCAGTTATGCGAGTCGAAAAATATATACGGTTCAAATATGTTTTCAGGAATTATCTTAAAATATTTAGAAGCAATTAAATCCAAATCAGCCTTACTTAATTAAGCATTGTGTTATAGTTATTCTCATTTTTTTTTTCTTACTGAACCACCTGTGAGCAACACTCCTCTTCACACAACCTAAAAACAAAATCCTGCTCATAACGAAAGAAGCCCATCTGGGAAACTAAACATATAATTTTTGTAGAACTAATCTAGCTAACAAAAAATAAAAATGACCATGACCAACAAAGACTAAGCCAAGAAGATACCGAAAGGTACCTTCGATGTTGAACAACTCACCCATATTCCAACAGCCAAGACCACCACAAAATATATCACAATGACAGATATATCAGCAGCATTAGCAATGGACGATTTCGTTTTGTTTCCCGCATTGGTCTTCGCAAAGGAGAATTCAAAATCCATCTTGAAGCTGTCCGCCACTCACGCACAAGTGTCGATGAATGAAGCACCTGTGATCTTCTAAATGAACCTTGCTACAGGGGGGCAGGGTCAAGCGTGAGAAGATTCGAAGGGGGACATGATATGATGTCAGTTGAGAGTCGATCCAGTCATCGTGTGTGGCTGTGTTCACTGAGAGCAAAAGTTGTTAATCATCAACACTCAAGGAAATATATGCTGGGACTTCCTGTGAACCAAAGGACAGAACAGATAAAAGCAGCCAATATACAAATCACTTAGCAACAAAACTTAGCTATTATGTGTAAAACACTTAAAAGTTGACTCAATCAGTAAAATTAAATTACAGAGTGGACTCTCAGAGGTATTACGTTTTATGTTAAAAACTCAGGCATGTTCATCAATCAAAACGTGATGGTCTTCAATCCTGGTTCTCGGGGTCCTGCATGGTTTCGATGTCTCCCTGACGCAATTCAAAAACATGCAGTACCCCGAGAACCAGATTGAAAACGACTGAAATATGACATCACTGAAAAGGAGGAAAGAATGGATAGGTAAATAACTTTTATTTTTATAGGCCAATTTGAATATTACTGATAAAGAACAAGATAGGTTGCGCGTACAGGAAGCAGTGAGAGGTCCGGCCTTTTGTCAACTCCATAGCGTCATTAAAAATGCTACTGTAGCAGAAGTAAGGAACACGTTTTTATTTCAAAACTGACTGCAAACAAGTAAACAAAGCAACAAAGACAATATGATGCAATATTGTTAAGAATGGTGTCAGCTAGGTAAACATCGTTCACGGTTCAGAACATGCGGAAGAGGCTAAAGCTAATATTGACCCCCACCCTCCCTCTTCAAATTAATTTCGTGCAGAGAAAACATAATTACTAACATAACATAACATAACATAACATAACATAACATAACATAACATAACATAACATAACATCCTTCCTGAATTTATTTGAGCATTTTTTTCACCACCACCATCAGCAGCAGCATTTTTGCAAAAGTGCTCGTCACCGGCAACGCTGTGGCCAGATAAAATACGTCAATTGTGAAGGTGGCCAGATAAAATACGTCAATTGTGAAGGTGGACTAATACATACATCATTGTAGTTGCTATTTTGATTTTGCTTGCGTGCTTTGAGCTCACTGCCGTGTGAAGGTGAATGATGCCACCTAACGGACACAACATGTGATTGCATCTATATGGTGAAACATGGTGCAAATGTTTTTTGTTTTTTTTTACTCATCAGGCAATCTGCATGAAGGTGGAGATATGGAAGTTTAGAGACCAAGCTGAGAACATTTCAGCTGGATGAAGCAGAGAGGTAAGATTAGAACAAACAAGCAAATTCACAAGATATTTGAGGCCTGGCTTTACAAGGCTTGTTTTTGGGGATACAACTATTAATATTATAGGAATAAATGTTGAGCATTGTCATTAAAAAAAAAGGGCTTGCTGGCATCTATTTACTATTTAAAAATGCTCAAATAAATTGAGGAAGGTTGTTAATGCTATTATATCGCAATTTTATTTTCTCTGTACCAAATGAATTTGAAGGAGGATTATATTAGCCTCAGCCTTCTACAGAAAAAGGAATCCATTAAAAGATTGTCATTATTTGACTAGTGGAATTTCCCTCTGGTTGAACATCAGCACCCCCTTGTGACCAAAACACCATCTGGGAAATAAATCCTGTCTCAATGGTTGTTTTTATCCTTGATTCAGTTACAGTAAAGCCGTTTGCTTTTTGTTTTGGAGCTGCGTCGCACTGTTTTTTAATTCTATGTTTGCCCCTGATGCTCTCCACATGATGTTCACGAGGCCTGCTGTGCAGAACTGTCCAATTTTAAGTGGGTTTTATTTATCAACACGGCATTGTCCAAACCAGTCTGTAAAAGCATAAACCGCGGGCCTAATTCACTTTGTGGAGCATTCATTTCAGAAAATGAACACAAAATGAGCCATTTATTGGAACACAGCTGGTGTGGGCAATGTTATTTATGAACCAGGATGTTGATGGTTTGCAGCAAAGACCTGAATCACTGGCGGAGCTAGAGGGGGCCCACGGGGCACTGCCTCCCCCACCACATCCTTTTGAATAAACAAGATTTTTTCAAATTTTTTCGGGATTTTTTTAACATTTCTACTTGTCTCTTGTAAGGGACTTATAATAAATCTTTATCAGTGTTTTTTCTGATAATATTTCTGGGTTTATAGATATATATATTTTTTATCCTTGCCCTCAACCCCAAAGAAAAAAAAATCCTAGCTCCGCCAGTGACCTCCATGGCACTGTATGTTGTCACTTCCTCACAAAGAGGCCACATTTATTCAGGAGTAATTCAATTACATTCTTGACGTGGCAATTAGTTGTGCCCCGGCAGTTACATTGTCCACAAGGGGACAAACAGTCCTCATTCCATGATTTTGGACAGTAAGTTCCCAGTTGCCATTCACTTGATGCTGCATAGTTGTGGACAAAACAAAGTCACTGTCAAAAAACACAGTTACAACACCATGAAAATTTGCATAAGTTGTTTTATTTGTAGTTATCCTTTTTCATTTCGTTTTAATTGTACTGTTTTTTTTCTCTCAAAGTGGACATCCTGTAAAGTCAAGCGTGAAGCCCTTAGCTCGGTTGTTGGCACATCATAAACCGAAAGGAAGGGTAAAGAGGAGGAGCAAAATGGAATTCCCCTTTCTCCTTCTCTTTCGCTCTCTTTGTCTCTTGCAGTCCTCCCAACTCAACCACTATTATTATTTGTTTTGACAAAGAGTGTACCGGACAGTATATTTACACATCATACCAACTGTTGGACAATTTCCACTTAGAGAATGCAAGGAAGATTGAACTTTGCGTCGTCTTTTTCATATTTTTCCGTTGTCCTTTTTCCTTTTCTCATTTTCACGAATGAGACTTGACCCTATCATCATCATCATCATCATTTTTTTTTTTTTTTTGAACCAGCGTAGCATCCCCGATAGAACTCTTCAATAGATTCCTCTCTTGACAGCTGTACAATCTTACACAGTGTTTGACTTCAATATATATTTTTGGGAATATACTTTGCAAACCTAAGAAAACAAAAAGAAAATTCCAAGGAAAATAGAGTAGTATCCCAAAGTAACAAAATCATGCATGTTTTAGGGTGGTTTTTTTTTTCCCCCAGAAAAACAAAACAAAAAAATTATTGTCATCAATGTTTTATTTACAAACTGATCTTGGCACTGTTTTTGTCGTCTTTGCTGGAAAGTAGAATTATCATGGTGAACACTTGACGCTAACACTCCTGGTAAGTCAGTGGCCTGCTATAAAAGGCAGGTTTGTCATACATATTTTTTTATCAATGCACAAAAAAAGCAAAAAGAGGAACAGAACAGCCTTTATAGAGTTTGGTGGAGAAGAACAGAAATAGTGCTTAGAAAATATTTTTTTAAACTGTGGCAGTTTCTTCTTTTAGGCAAAGACCCTGTGACATCATGCCTACCCACATTTTGCTTCCCGACTAGAGACACGGGCGAGTATTTTGTCTTCTGTTTGGCAGGCAGGTGGGGAAACTGTCGTACATGTCTCAGTGTTGCCACGTCTTAATCTTGTGTGAGCAAAACAGAAAAGGTGTTTATCTGTGTGGGTGTCTGCCTATTCGGTGCAAAAAAAAAAAAAAAGAAAAATCCCGTCTTTGTCCCCACTAAAAAATCTCAATCTTAACCGTCCTTCCTTTCTCATTTGCATTTTTTTTTCTGTCATTCTTGCACTTCATCGGAGAGCTAAACCAACTACCCACCCGCCAACCAAACGTCGAGTCCTAGCACAACCCGATGTACTTGAGATTGTTCTGGATGATCACGTCCGTGACAGCGTCAAACACAAACTGGATGTTGCTGGTGTCGGTAGCGCAGGTGAAGTGCGAGTAAATCTCCTTGGTCTCCTTGTTGCGGTTGAGGTCCTCAAACTGCCGCTGAACGTAGACGGCGGCTTCCTCGTAGGTGTTCTGGCCCTTGTAGTCGGGGAAGCAGACTGTCAGGGGAATGCGTTTGATCTTCTCAGCCAACAGGTCCTTCTTGTTGAGGAAGAGGATGAGCGAAGTGTTGGTGAACCAGTTGTTGTTGCAGATGGAGTCGAAGAGACGCAAGCTCTCGGCCATTCGGCTCTGCAAAGGCAAAAAAAGGGAATCAGAGCAGCAGTTCAATCTGACCCGGATCTCTTTTATTAACTTAAATCTATAGTATCATTCAAAGTTACCTAGAGAGTTAAAAAGATCCTACATGGTGGAAAATTATATCAATTGCGGTTGATAAGCAGTAAGCACGTATGCATATGTTTGTTCTCATAAAGTTTAACGTCATGTGATGTTGGAAATGAAGTCGAAAAGAAAAAGAAAACGGAATGGCGGCTGCTGGCATGTGGCGACAGGCCAGTAGCTTGTGACTGGGACCTTGTCAGATGGAGAGGGCTGGACAGGAATAACACAATGCTCCGAGCAAATCACAAGATCTGCACATCCTGGAAAAAGAAAATGGTGGACTAAAGTGAAAGAAGAGAAGAACTATTAATGAGAATTTTAATCCACAGCATTAATTAAATGTACACATTTTTTCATTTTTAACATTTAAGATGATACTTTTTTGCTAAATGTCATGAAATTTGAACCAAAAAAAAAATCACTTTTTATTTTAACCTATATAGCACAAACTATCAAAAAGATCTGGTCACTTATCACTGTACACCGAGATGTCAAACTCAAGGCCCGGGGGCCAGATATGGCTCGCCATATCCATTTATGTGGACCGCGAAAACAAATTTTGCCTCAAATTCTTGTACCAATACTAAAGTTGCAAATTATCTTTAATTTTAAAAGATAGAAACATTTTTTTTTCAATATTTAGACAGTTTTTACTAGTCTCTGATTTAAAAACGATTTATTCATCAGTTTGTTGTGTAGCCTTACAAGGCGTTGACATTCATAATGGCCTTCCAATGACAATGTGGCCCTCGACAAAACCAAGTTTGACACCCCTGTTATACACGAAACAGTCTAACGCCATTCGACGGCTGTCCTCCACCTTGCAGATGATCCAAAGAGGAGACGACAACCTGAGCCTAGGAAGCCTCTCGTCTTTCCACCTGTCCTCTACAATTGTTAGACAGTAAGCAATTTAAACTCATACATGTACATCTACCGCACTCTTCATTAGACACAATCTAATAATGGAAAATTACAGAAAAACCTCCAACGTAGAATTTATTTTCCCAAGTCTCACAAATCATCCCTGTTACATGGACTAACTGCAACCGCATTGCGAATCTTGTTTTTAAATCGGGTTTATAATCCATATCTCTCCTCAAAATCACCGACTGCTAAATACAACTCGTTTGTTCTTTTCAGTATTTACCAGCACAATAACGGCTCTGTAATGTTGCGTCGTACAATGGAGACTGGCATCGCTTGACTGAGCTTCACCGACAAAACAAGCCTACACCTCAAAAAAAAAAAAAAAAGAACCACTAAGAAGTACAAATCAGTTCCGCTTACCATGTTGCGGTATATATGTAATAGTAAAGCTTGGCCTAGCTTGGATTTTCACCACAGGGACCGCATGCCAGATGGCATCCATGTGAATTACATTAGTTCATCATAACATAACGCTCTCATTTTCACAGGGAGAAAAAAAAAAAGGTAGTAAGACTAACGATGGAGCACATCCAGCAATTTGTGTTCTTTTGTTCTTGGCACATGGCGCTTCATTACATAATCACCAAAAGCTTTCTTTGAGAAAAGGACCCCATTTCATATCTTTTGTCACATGAAAGTGATGATTTATTGTCGGCGGGTCAATCGACGACAGTGTCTCGGTAGCACATCGCTATGCTTGGTATCTCGGTCCATGGCTAGAAAAAAATCTTTTCTTACATTAGCAGTCTTTGGCACTAGAAGTGTTGCGTTCACACACCCTGTCCAAGTATCGTGGAATACGCGTCTGTTACGACTCAATGTACTTTCAAAGTCGGCAAATTGCCGCCTCGACTCCCCACCCCCCCTTCGGGTCGGTGCCATCTGTACACTGGATAGTGTCTGTGAATTGCTGCCACAGCGTTATACAACAGTCTCAAAACCACAGCTTGTTAGCGAACCCATCGGATTTTTGGAGGGTCGAGTAGACGCCATTATGTCATAAGATCAATTTGATTGCATGATACCGTTGTAATCGGTTCCCTTAGAACTCGGTCATGTTTTAATCCCTGTCTGAGTGCCCGATTTGAGACGGGAGCAGACATCCGCTTGTGTACCTGTGATAGGGACAGTCTGTGTCATATATAAAGTCATCGCTTTTGGGAAGGTTTCATTTTGAGGACGACTAGTTCATGGAGAGGATCGTTCGTACCTATTTAAGCTAGCTCGCCGTTGCTACGTTGACTTGCTCGGCATCAGCAATTTCATGCATTCATTCAGCTCCCCCATCCCCCACCTGCTCTCACCTTCACACAACACATGCAGAGTACGCAAAGTGTGTCAGATGAGTTTCAGGACCGTCTTCCAGTGTGGACCTCAACAATTCACCAACAATGTCTAGAGAGAGATTTTTTTTTACCAAGAACAAAGTAAAGGCGTTGGCCAAAGGGCAAGGCATGAGGAAATGAAGGGCCTGGCTATTTTTGGCACTGATTGCTAAGTTCATGAACAGAAAGGAGCTAGGTGCTTTTTCCGCTGGTTTGGACTTCCAACAGAAATCCCTGACTTTGATTAAAATAAGAAGACATGATATAAAATCAACTATATGTGTCTTTGTTAGATTGTATTTGAATCGTATCTAACATTTTCATTGTTAAGAATGCAACATCTTCTTCAGAGCGACAAACACTGGGGCATTGCGCGGATGAGATTGTTCTCCATTGTCTCCCTGTCGTATTCTGTACAGCAATTCTCGCTGTGAAATCGAGGCGCCACACCTCTCTTATTGGATGTGCTGTCGGTCCTCGCAGCGGCGCTGCACCCAAATTTTTCATTTGGAGTGTGTTTCCTGTCGCGGGGCTGTATAGACACAAAGGATGGGTTGAGGCGACGCTGTGATAGATGCAGTGTGAAAGACCCCGGGGGGGATTACTTCAAAAGGGGCCAATCTCCTAGTTTGTGATTTGTGTTTCAATTATATCCTAGTCCTGGAAGATTTTTGACACACCTTTGTACATCAACACGTATTCTCTCCTGTGATGCTGTTTGTTGGACCCCCACCTCCCCCCTCCCCTTTCCTTCTCATCCTCCTTTCCCTAGTCACAGCTCACTGTCAACATTGCAGGATTAGGAGCATTTGACTGGCTTGTTGCTAGGCAACGGTAACCGCGGAAACCGATTCATTATGAGGACAAGGATGGGACAGGGAAACTGCAACTAGGAATGGGTTGATGGGTAAATGTACAGTAATTATGGTGTGTTTTAAGTCTTGTGTGATTTGGCGCATCAAAATTTCCTTCCAGAGGAATGTTTTTTTATTACCAGGGTAGACATTAAAAGCTTAATTCAGATCCGTTCAATCCCTCACTTACTATATATCTTGTCATAGTAAGCCGATCGGTTTGTAGTTTGGCAATTCCAGCTCAGATTTTTATTCCTTAGAATCATCAAATGGAATGTTAGCTGAAGAAAACTATTTGGGGGCTTCCGGTTATTTTTGTCATATTGAAACCAGCGCAGAGCAAATGTTGAGGCTGAAAAGTGGACTTATCTCTACTGCTTGAATTCTTTCCATCATTGCTCATTTTCTTACACATGGGCGATATTTTGATAGAAGGCAGTTTCAAAGGGGTGGTTGCGCTTTTGTGGGTGTGAGCACAGCTGACAATTTGTTTGAGACCACATTCAATCTCGATAGTTTGTGTGGGTGACATGTGCCTGTGCACAAACATAGAGACCCTGGTTTTATTTTGTCGATTGCTGTAAGCTAACAAGAAATCTATACTTTGTTGCTCTCTAGCTAGCAGTCTGAAAATTGTAGTTGTTTTTCATTCCAAGGACTTGTGAACCCCCAAAAGAGATACAAGAGCCTTTGCAGCCTGTTAAATCTCACAGGTAAAAGATTCACACGTGATTCTGTGAACTCAATTAACACCATACTGGATTTTTCTCCACAGTCTATTTTTAACCTGGACTTGTAATTGGTTCCAATCTGTTTTTGTTCAACTTTTGTCTAGTTGTCTAGGACCCACAGCGTTGTGTGTTACTTATCTGTGGGCACAGACACCTTTTAGGAAATAAAATATGCTTGTGGAATTCTAAAAATAGCTGACCCCTTAGGTGATCCTGTCCAAAAACTGAAATAGTAGCCATTGTTGATCGCCTCCCAAAAAGGCAGTTAAACCAAACATTAACGACCTCAGCATACCAAAACATCTCAAGAAGGAAATAGATATAGCATGGCAAGGAAATTGCTTAAATTCCCAAACCATGAGAAAGAGATGATGCAGACTTCTTCAGTCAGAGACACTTTAGGTGTGCCTTCCATTTCTTTCCATGTTTGTAATAGTCTTGCTGAGGAATTAGGATGGCCTTACCTTCTGAGTTCTGGATCCATGGATACTTTGACCTTCTTATAATTATGATCTATGCCTGTCTGTATGCGTAGCTTTACAATTGATTTTTCTTACCGTCTGGTTGTCCTCGTAGAGTTTGAGGTCATAGCCGCTCAGTTCAACACAGAAAATGATTGCTGTCACGCCCTCGAAACAATGGATCCACTTCTTTCTCTCGGATCGCTGTCCGCCTACGTCTACCATCTTGAAGGTGAGCTCCTTGAAGGTGAACTTGTTCTCTACAATGCCAGTGGTCATGTCTCGGGAGCGCAGAATGTCCTCCACCGTCGGGATGTACTCGGGCGCAGAAATGCGGTCCAGGTCGTTTAGGTAGTAAGCGGTATTGTCCTCTAAGTGGTACTCATTGGATCGCTGAAAACACTCCTGGACCCCAGAGTCTGCCCAGAGGCGTTTCATGACTCCCAGCAACTCCGGAGTGATCTCTCCCTTGCTTTCCGCCGGCCCCGTGAGGGCAAAGAGCTGCACAGCGTCGTAGGCGCGATCGGGATTGTGAAAGTCAATCTTAAGGGTGGTCAGGGCACGGATGATGCGGGTGAGCGAGTCGATGGCGTTGTACAGGATGAGGGGCTTGTACTCCTTGCAGGCCTCAAGGTTGAAGCCGCCGCTGTGGATGATCTTCATCTGCTTGACGATGGTACTCTTGCCGGAGTTGCTGGTGCCCAGCAGCAATAACTTGATCTCACGTCTCTGCCGCTGACTCTCCGATCGCAAGTGGCGGTCGATTCGCCGCGAGCGTCGAGCCGCTTCCTTCTCCTCCGAGCTCTGACGGCATCCCATGGTCCTCCACCACGTGGTGAGCGCGAAGGAACTCGTGCTGACGCTTGACGGGTGAACTAATTGCAGAGAAGACGTGATGGGGACTTTGGAGGGGGTCGAGGATTGTCGGTAGAAGGTGCTACGTCAGAACGAGCCAGAAGAGCCTCCGCAGAAATGAGTGACTCAGAAGTGTCTCATTCTTCTTCCTCCGGGGCAGTCTGTGAGTCCCGTGTGGGCAAAACCCAGACTTGTGGGATGCCCACACAGTGCCTTGCACTGAGGTTCGACTGCCTGCTGAAGCCGAGGGAGATGGGGATCATAGCAGGGGCTCCCCTCGAGGAGAATCGCTGGAGGAAGGCGGACTACCTTCGGCTTATGTCAGTGGAGGAAGTGTTTGGGCTTGACGGGTGTGATTGGGAAAATTCTCTCACTCCATTCCCGCATGGCTCCTGTGTTGCCTCCTCCCAGTCAGCTCACCGCAATCATCCACCCCAGAGTGAGACTTATCTTCACAGGGTTGCAAATTCTTCTTAGAGTCTGGTGAAACACAACAGATGAAATACATGAATTTTTACATTCCACGAGAGATTGGTTCATCACGCTACTAATTAGCTAACTGCGGAATGCATTCATTACATGGGAAATGTGGAAACAAAAAATCCGTGAAAAATTGCAATACTGGAAAACCCAAAAGCTAATTATCTGGTCTGGCATCTGGGGGTTTCAAGCATATTTCCGGAAGGGGGTGACAGTGCCCCCGCAGGCCCCCCTCTAGCTCTGCCAGTCTCGCTTGGTGAAACACGTGTCCTGGCACATTTCCGCGCCACTAATACACCGATTTGGATCATTTTGAAGATTCTCATCACGGAAGTAACGCTAAGATTATAAACTATCATTTTTTAAATGACTGTATGCTCTAAAACATTGACTGGTTGGTGCCACAAATACACAAGACACGATCAAGGTCAGAGATACTATGTCGAAACACGGGCTGGAAAAAGCAGCTTTGCAAAACGAGTTTCTTTTTGAGAAAAAAAGCATGTACACCTCTGGATATTGTCTGCTGTTCTTTGACTGCAGTCAAGTAAAAATTCTTTATTTACTGTCCTGAGGGAAAATGACAGGTGCCTTCCACACTTTAATGAAGCCAACCCGCTCCGCTTGCAGACTTTTGTGATGTTATCCAGCAGCTCTGGGATTATTGGAAAGTAGAAATATTTTCTATGGGATCTAGTTTCATTTTGGTTATTTGCGGTTTATATTAGTTGGGAGTTAGAGGTTTTCTTCTTAAGAAATATTGAAGTGTAATATATTTTAGGACGTTAATATAGTTCTGCTTTGCTGGTGAAGGGATGGCCTGTGGGCAAATCGGTATATTCTGTAATGAGACAGGCTGTTCTCTATTGGCACAGTCACAAACGGGAAATCATGGTTTGGCCCGATTTTTTTTTTTTTTCTTGGCAGACCTAAACTTTGCCTACCTATAAACTGCAACAAAGCATCTCCACACAAATTGAGAAGTTGGTTTTCGAGCTTCAGGCACCTGATTCTATTCACTCAATGACAGACAGGCACAGATGTTAAGGCTATGCAAAAACCCTTTAAAAAAATAATAAGAATAATTGCAGCAACTGCATTTCTTCAGCTTTTGAAGTTGCACCACATTAGATAATTGTAAGAGAATACATTGCCAAGAGTGCAAACAACTATAAAGGAAAAAAGAAAATGCTGACCTTCATCATATCCTCATTAAAAGTTGGAGCAGTGCTGACCTTAACAGCAAAATGCTAACGCGCATCATTGCTGACACCATTTCACATGTCTTGCAGACTGTCACATCCACTACGATTGTCAATTATGGAATTCAGATGGAAATTGGACAGCTTGGTGAGGAATAAATAGCAGGTGTTGGCAGGCAGGCGTCTTAATGTATCACGAGTGCTTAGGTAATATGACAAGGTGGTACTTTCGCTAACCTATTTTTTACACACAATTTTCCAATCCTCCCTCTGCTGTTCAAAGCATGTGCTTATCCCTACAGCAGTGAATGGCTACTAAATGGCTGGTTGGTGGATGTCAAAATATGTACACAAACATGATGGTGAGATTACAGTGAGTAAACAAACCTATCTAGGTCATCAAGAATTATATTGATTAAAAAAAAGTACAGTATAGCAGGATGTGTTACTGAAGCGGACACATCTGGTACAATCCTGCTAATGTGCATTGGTGTTAGCGATAAGTCCCAATGCTAAATGTATTTTTTTTTCTTTTTAGGAATGAATATAATTGTAGGAAGAAAAATGGTTTTATCCATCGTGTTGTGTGTTGATGAATGAGGCGTCACAGTCGCAGGCTTGCGTTTGATTTGTTCCGGTTAGCATTGACTTGCGCTATAGGGCATGCAGTGTTCATGCATCCAGTGGGGAAAATATGCTAATGCGGCAATCATTTATGTACAAAGTCAAAGGTCGAACACAATTTTTATTTATTTGTATTTTCAAATAATTTGCCTCGAGGAAATGTTAGAATATTTCCGCGCTCAAGGAGGATCAGAGGATCTTTTAGAATAACTTTAGGAAAAAAGATGCTGAACTGATAACGTATGCTGACACTTTGTGACTTCACAGATACACGCACAACACATAAAACTTTTGAAATAAGTTAAGTAAAAAAAAAATTTTTTTTTAAATGAAATAATTCTTTGATGCTTGTGACTGGAATTTAACACAATACGCTGACCTCTTGTATGACGCCACCGTGATAGTTTGAAATACGGCTGCAGAAAGGTCACAAAGAAAAATCCTTTCATTCATTTTTACCGAGTTGTCAATTGTATAACCAGCGGGGTGTGTTCAACTTTAGTGTTCCACTGTTCAAGTAAACAAATGGTATGACTGGCATTTAACGTTTGAGTATTTAGACCAGTTGGGCACTGAGGAAGTGTGTGACTTTTAGATGACTGTACTTCCTTTGTCTCTGGGTTTGGAGGGCCCGCTCTAACTTTGCTTGGCACCATCCGCTGACATCTTCACAATGGCAGGGTTATCCCTATCGTACTTGAGGAGATATTTGACAAGAAAGCTTTGCAGTGGGGAGCACAGAGCAGGCTCACATAGAAAGCGCTCACATGTCATTTAATTATCATCATTTGAATAGCCGCGAGCTAGCTTCTCGCTACTCGCTATACTCCACCTGACAGCATCTTTTAGAAAGGGGTTAGTGAGAGAACTTTGTGTCCAATAGTGGAAAATTATGACTTAATCTTAAAATAGTATATCAAATAATTTTTTTAACTTTTGTGGTAGATAACAATAACAATCACTGGCGGAGTTAGAAGGGGGAGGCCGGGCCCCCCTCCGAGGAAGAAAATTCTAGCTCCGCCAGTGAAAATACAACAGCATGTAATTATTCAGTTGATAAAGAATTCTTGAAACCATGTGGGAGAAATCTGGCCTCCTAAGTGAGACGAGCCACTGCTGGAGGGACATTATTAATGTACGTGATGAACGAGCAACGCATTAGCGCAGCACGATCAATCCGCTCGCTCCGCTCGACTACGCTTGTCTTCCGCGTTGCACAGCCGCCACAAGGTGACTCGTAAGCCTGTTTAGTATAAACACAGCCGACCGGCTTTTCCCGAAGGGATAATGGCAAATTTAAATGAGGATATGGAACGCATGGCGTAGCAGATAAGCTCATGTTTGCGACAAATATTTCGTATGTTAGTGTTACAGTTACGCAGAAGTCAAGGTGACTTTCAGGGTTTTATGAAGTTTCAACGTGATTTTTAACATCTGCAGCTCACGCTGTTGACAGTTTAAACAAGCCGGGCGCTGCAGCTGAGCAACAGTCAACAAGAAACGCGCAGCTTCATTTCAACGTGTTTCATTCCAATAAATCACAATTTGATTTCTTTCCGAGTGCTGCGTATTGAACGTTGCTGTTCGTTATGCTCGGCCGGCGAGTAGCGAAGCGGCCCTTCTAATTAGGAGCCGGCAAACACCAGAGAGATTGGCGTACTTTTGCAATCGAACAGAGGGAATAGATATATTTTTCATTTTTGAAATAAACATCAAGCTTTGCTGACATGCTACACTGATATTAAATGATATAGGCAATGTATAGAGTTATTGCTCTATAAGTGCACGCTGGAATCTGGGACAAAAAAAGCAAACAGTCAATTTTATGGTTCCACCCGGCGGATGATTGATCGGTGTCATCCCGGATTGGAGCACAGACATTGTTTGATTGAAACACAAGCGGGATGCCTTATTTTGCAGCTAATGAGCATAATGTATGCTTTACCGTGCGGAGCTCAGAGGAACAGAACATGTACAAGCACTCCCAAGCTAGAAAGCCTGCTTGGCAGTGATGACTCAGAGCTGCGTGTTGGGCCCACTTAACATCAAAATTAGAATAGATATAGGTCAGACGATTTTTCTGCACCATCCGACACTTTGTGCAAGTTTACGTTTTGATTCTTTTGCAGCAATTAAGACGTGCTTAATTGGGCTCCCAAGTACCCCCACAAGTCCCATTCTACTACTAAAGCATCATGTTGGGAGTTTTATGTGAATGAGATCACATTTCAAAAGTTTGGATAATGCAGAGTTGTCAGACACCTTACAATTCAGAAATATAAAAAGTGACCAAAGGTAGGATTTTGGTGTGTATTTGATTTAACTTGGCCAACAAAAGCATGAATTTGTTTTATAGTAGCATGTGAGTAACCTCTAATGGAAGATAAAACTTTAATTAAAAAAAAAAAACAATCTGCTGTGAAAATACAAAAGCGTGAGGGTTTTCTGGTGGATTATTTTGTTAATTTATTCTGAAAGCTTCTTTAATCAACATAGATTCATTCGTGCCTGATAATCGCAGCAAATCTAAGTGCTTTGCTTGATGTTAGTCTCGGCTGGATTTAGCTTTCTGGACAAAATGCAATGCAGCGTGAATAAAGCCCTAATGTTTAATTGTTATTTGGGGAAAGTAGCTTTGAATAGTGAGATTCTTGGAAATAATTTTCCATAGCTGACAAAAAATCATCACTAAGACCACCCAAAAGTGGAATTTAGCCTCAAAGCCTGATTTCAAGTATTATCTTTTTTTTTAATTACATACTTGTAAAATTCACAAACACTTGGGGCCCTGTTTTTGTAAGCAGGCGCCTGTGCAGCCAGCGTAAGAAATCGGCATAAACCAATTTAGTTTTGAGCGTTTGTGAAGTTGGGGCACTCAGTATTTTATTGCACGGCCCCCGGTGCAATTTTTGTTTGATTTTTTTTCTTCTTTTTTCTTTTTGTCAAGTAAGGGTTGGGATAGGATTAGCAGGTGTACATGTACCTAATATTGTGTCGGTTATGCAACGTTAAAAGCAGACTGGAGAAATGGATGCCTGTGTGCACACGTGGGGATGCAACTCATTCATGATGGACAACAATGACGGGCGCTGTTCTTTTCCCAAAACAGTGGACCGTTTTAAAAGCGGGGACGGGATGCTGGGGGGTTGGGGGGCGAGCTTTCTTTATTGTAATAATGCCTTGTTTAACGTTGTTGATGCTGCGTTCCCCTATCATCAATCTAGCAAGTCACATTGAGTCACGAGGCCAGCTAGCGTTGAGAATGGCGTGTTTGTGCACAGGCTGCGAGAAAAAGAATGGCACAAGGTGGACACATGTAGACATGTATTTACTGTTTGAGTCTCATCCATGGTGGAAGTTCTGGAATAGTCATGGCCATTAAAGTTAGGACTGAGTGTTTTATTGTTTTGCTGTTGTACTCTAAACAGTGGTGAGTTACTGATGGTGGTTTGTTGGCTTGACTTTCTGTGCAGACAACAAGGGATCAGTTTGCACTCAATGGCAGTGTGAATGCGCGTTTGTACGTTCCCTGTGATCGGCCCAAATCAGCTGGGATAGGCTTTGAGAGCCGTGGAGTAGAGTAATAATTCATTTTGCACTTGTATAACGGCTTTCACCGATACCAATATTTTAATAATTTTGTATATTTTTTATGCATATTGTTTTATATTTTTTTATATTTATATTTCAATATTTTATATTTTAACGTTTTATATTTTTATATCTTATAGTTCTATATTTCCAATTTTCCTTGAAATTACATGAGGCTAACAGCAATTTTCTACTAGATTTTCTAATTTCTAGTTCCCAATTGGAAAAGGGTCACAATAAGACGGCATTGTTGCAAGTACTGATACTGAGGCTGGTATCGGCACCGATACTGATACATGATACTCGCCCATCTCTTAGTAAAATGGCTGTTTGACCCTGGAGCAGATTGTGTTTGACCTTTATGACCCCTCTGTGTAGAATTCAAAAGTTCTATGTGTAAGTGAACACAATACGCATACTACCTTTAATTGCTTTCAGTGCACAGCTACATCTCTCGCCCGCGGGTCGCATCATCAACCCACTACCACCATTACCCCTCCTCCCCTCCCTCTCCACTGCCTCCTTGTTGTCATATGACTACTGTTATGTGTGTGCATTGGGAACACAAAGTTGGTCTGTTTGCCCCCCCCCACCCCACATTTGAGTGCAGCAAGTGAAGGCCCGTTCACTTGTTGGCCTTCAGAAGGGAAACAGACGGGCTCCTGTATGTGGTGCCGGGCATAGATGAGCGAGAGAGATGGAGGTCAAAGGAGAAAGAAAGAAGCGGGTTGAGCAAATGTTGTTTTTTTACAACACCAAAGAAGAATGCAGAGCTGCTTCAAGCCCCGGCCTTAAAAATGGGTTTGATTCAACACAGACTCATAAGATATTTATTATTCCTCTTTATGTCACTGCCTGCACAAGAGAATTGGCTCCCAAAGAACATGTTGCCAGGTAATAACCTGGCCAGGACAAAATAAATAAATAAATAAATAAATAAACACCAGTGCCGAAGCAGCTGAATATAAGCATTGTCTCGTTCGAAGACAATAGTTCAGTGTCATTGTTGGTATTATCGAGTCTAAACGAGTTCCATGCAAAGCACATTTTGTAATTAGTTGAATTCATAAATCTTACATTGTCCGACATAAGAGTTCAAGAGGCCCTCAGTTACGAGGGCGTAACCTAAAACGTAACCTAAAGTTGTAGCCGGAACACGCCGTTGCTAACCTATGCTAACGTGTTGAAAGATTCACCGATTTGCTGATTGAAAGATTTGTCCCACCGGTCTCATAAAAAACATCTTGTTGCCATGCGACTATGTTGAACTGAGGGGAGGAGGTTCATTTAGTCAAGTCATAGTTCTCCCTGTCTGTTCACATGTTTTATAAAAAAAAACTTGTCGGCCATAAATTAGACAAAGTCAAATGAATCTACAGCGGGAACAGAGCATGTCTTTGTGTGGCGCTTGATATGACTTGATCCTTATGCTGCTCCACAAACCGATTCATTCTGCACTATTTGTCAAAATGTCGTAAAGTGAGCAACGGCTGTAGCAGGAATCAAAGTGACGCTAATATCCACACTTTACGTTAAATAGCGGACAAATTAGCCGTACGACACTTGTCCCCAATTTTGAATCATAAAATTCTTAGCACTTGGCTTGGTAATGTAAAAGTGCCACAGGGGTGTCCCCAGTGTGCGGGCAACTGGGCGTGTCCCTTTACAGTTTTGTTTGTGCCTTTTAAATCAAATCTGCCTGTGCTGTCCCCAGTCATTATGTCACCCAGTGGACTCGAAAGAAGCAAGTAACAAAAGAGTCGGAAGGAGGTCATTTTTTGTCACAGTCGCGCTGGTTTTTATATGGGTACAGCTCGTTTGACGGACAGCGTACTGTGGCAAACATTTGCCATCGGCACAGTTGAGATGGAGGACTCGTTTTTAATAGCATTTCCACTTACTGAAACCGTTCAATCCCAATTCTTGTTTTAGTCAATATTTTGACATGTTCAATCATTTGTTAAAGTGAGCCTTTATTCAGTTGTGTTTGGAATAATAGGAACGGGAGTCGTTTGGCTTTGAGCTATTTTGACATTGGGAGGATTGGATAATGCAATCTCAATTTAAACAGGAGAATTGTATGGATTTGATTGTGCTTGGCAGAAAATGAAAGGAAAAGCAATTTCTGTTAAGTTAGTTAGGCCAAACTGACAAAACTAAGAATGGCGGAGGAACGGCGAACGGTAATTCAATCGTAATTGGCTGAAATGCCGGTTCACAGGAGCTCGACGTCGGTTGACTCTATGGATCACAAATACCAAGCGGTTAGAAAGGAT
The DNA here is from genome assembly GCF_033458585.1 of Syngnathus typhle. Lineage (NCBI taxonomy): Eukaryota > Metazoa > Chordata > Actinopteri > Syngnathiformes > Syngnathidae > Syngnathus > Syngnathus typhle. The sequence goes on from NC_083749.1 coordinate 5,970,041, forward strand.
CCTCTATTTACGTTGGTCCCAACTGGGAAAAGTTGATAAGCTTGTTAGCGGAGTACATTGTCATACTGAACAAAAAAAAAGAAAAGAAAATAGCCATATTTGGCTTTTTTATCATTGATAGTTTGATCATTTAAGTGTTTTTAATACTAACATTTTCTAGGATATTTATCGAACATCTTAATATTTATTTCTTTATTTAATTTTTTTTTTTTTTTATACATATTTTTTAATTCCAAATCAAAATATTTTTCCCAATATTTTGATTTGGAATTAATTCCCAACGCATTTGCATGGGAAAAAACAAAAGTCGAGCTCTTGAGGATTTTTGAGCTTTACTCATTTTCCACACTTTGGACCGCAGACATCCACCTTCTCCCGCTTCATCAAACATTACAAGCCAAACAGTCAACAGTTTAGCAAATAAAAGCCACTCAGATGTTACTGCAGCTTGCGGGGCTGATTAAAGCTTTTGTCACAGCGAGCTTGACCTTGCTTGGCCTCCCGTCGGGTTTCCGAGCAGTGACCAGACTGTGGGCAAACAGGTGGAAATATCGAAAGATGCACACGCTACTATTTCCCACGGTGTTTCCTGCTCTCGGTAATTGGTGTGACACAAAGTCCTAAAGCTTCAAATAACACACATAGCTTGGTACATGGCTAATGTTCTTCGGACATATTGAACCAATCAAATGGAAGTGAAGGGTGGGAAGGGAGGAGATGCATCTCAAGCGAATGATGAGTTACACATTTTGGATAACAAACCTGACTGGAAAGCTCCAAAATGGGGCTTGTAAAAAAAATACTTGAACAAGGACTTGATTAAGAACAGCGAGCTATAAAAGCCCATGTGTCAGACAGAGACTGATCAATATTCCTATCCTTTCTCGACGAGCCCAAACCACGCGAGCATAAGCTAATCTTCCTGATCCATTTTGACAAGCACAGTAGACTTTAGCCATTTTTTTTTTTTAACCCTAATTCCGAGACGTCTGGTGACGCTCTTCGTGCGTTGTCATGATAAGAAGCCAGCATTTCCTTCAGTACTATTTTTATTTTTTTTTTTAACATGCAAGTCGATTTTCCCTTCTTTCCTTCTTTCTCTCTGCAGCATCACAACCTCCGCCCCTCTGCCCCATCTGCCTCCTTACTGTTACCCCCCCCCCACCACCACCACCACCACCTCTCAGCTGCAATGGTTCCCTCCCTGTCTCTCCGGCATGGAGCACAAGTATGCCGTACAAAACCGATTATTATCATCAAATTTACTACATATGAAAGGCTGCTGAAACTCCCACCCCCTCCCCTCCTTGCCGTCACAATCCCTAAATCAACTCAACGATGATCAATGATGATTTAACGCAGGCGTAAAGCGGCGGTCGGCGCCAGTCCCACGCCGCTCCTACAAATCTGTCCCGGCAATACTAAAGAGGAATTTTGTCCCCTTCCAGCTCGCGTCTTTGGAAGCCAACACCTGATCATGTGCTTCGTCTATTCCTCTCCTATTTCCAAGCCCCAGTGGCCTACGCACACACCCTTGTCCTACATAAGCCAACTTTAAGATTTCTGCACGCAGTTGTGACGAAAGCATCCTTAAGGATGGAGGATGCTCTTTGGTGATGATGCAAATAACAAGATGATAGCACTGTCCACTGGCACACAGCTAGCAGGGTGGAGGACGGGGACGGACAATCTGGTTGCCTTGGTGTCATCTCTGAACATCACCTTGCCCGTTTTGCGAAAACACACCCAACGCGCACACAGGTGCCCCGCATTTGTCCTACCTAACCGCGTTCCCAATAAACGAAAAGAAATAAAAACAGCAGTCTGAGTAGTAGTTAGCCTTACCGTGTTCACAAGCCAGCATCCGTTTACAAAGGATACTGCAGATGAGCCCCCTGAACGCCTCTGAGCAATCCACCCTTTTACTCGCACGTCTTCATTTTGGTGTCTTCCTCATGTTCCCGATTACTTACACACACATACACACACATACATTGCCTGTCTCTATCTTTAATGTGGCTTTTACACGTCAGTATCCTCCTCTCGTTTGCTCCAAGGCAGTTGAGACACTGCAGCGATGGGGGTGGAGGGCGTGTATATGTGTGTGCGTGCGTGTGTGTGTGTGTGCGTGTGTGTGTGTGTCAGAGACAGGGAGAGGGAGTACAGGACAGAAATGGAGGGAGGAGTCAGCAGCAAGGATAGAGAGCGAGCAAGGGAGAGAAGGGGGGAAATGGTCAGGATTAAATCATGAGACTAAGAGAGAATGAAAAAGGGAGAGAAAATGGAGCTGGATTTATTTTGATGCTATGGTGATGACATTTTTGAAGGAGAGTTGGTTTGAATGGAGGTGGCGGTGTGTGTGTGTTTAGGTTTAAGGCTGCCATTGCTTGTAATTTCATTAATGATGGAAAAAACATACTAGCAAGAGAGAGGGACGGGAGGGGAGGGGAGTGATGACGACAGCAGAATGGGAGGAGGTTTGGACGATGGTGTAATGTGCTGTTTCCGTGCCAACTGTCTCTGTGACAGGGAGGCCGCTTCGTTTATTGCCATTGGTCAGGAGCAGGAATTGACACAAGCGCGGGCAAATAAGATAATCTTACAAAGGGTGTGAATGGCCTTTTAATTTTTTCTTCTTTAACCTCTTGGAAGCAAAATGCTCTGATATAGCTGTAAATGTGTGTTGTCAATTTTCGATTGTGAAATCCGAATTTTAATAAGGGATGATGGTATGTTATAATAATGCTGAAGAATTTGCAAATGATTTGGATGTGGCCTTTCAAACCGTTTTATTGCTAATTAGAGCCAGCTGCTCATCTTTCATATTTCCAAATGTTCTTTTATTTGGTGAAAAATAGAACTTCCCCCACTTAATTGCTCTTTTCCTGTTCACATTACATTCTCTTTTTCTTCTCCCATTTGAACCTTATCGCCGCTCGCCTGTTGGATTTCGAGATTCTTGTCTTCATGAAATCTCTCAACGAATATATTGAAGGCCTCCTAAACGGGATTTTGATCGGCCATCCACCCCATTCCAGATTAAGTACAATCTACCATTTGTTGTACAGTAGCATTACCTTGTATTGGGTTCTTCTTCAGAAAATACAAGGGACTCTTTTGTACATCCCTACACTGACATGTGCCCTTAGTCTTGCATTCTTTTCCCAAGATGTTCTCTGCCAGTGCCTCATGACCCCTCTTTGTCTCAGCCAATGTTTTCACTCTCCATCACCATCATCATCTTGTTTTTTTTTTTTTTTTTGTCTCTCTCTCCCGGATTGTCTGTGTGCCTCTCCCAGTTTCCTGTCTCCCTAATCCTTAATCCTGTGGAAATCGGTCAGGCAGAAAGCGCCAGCTTTGATCAGGCCCTCATATCAGGCGTGCTAACAGTGTCTGCTCACTCGGATCCCACAGAACCCTGGAGCCGATTGGTGGGGGGTGAGGGAGAGTCTTTAAAGAGGTGTGGACCCCTCTGGTACTCCATAGGTGTTAGGGTTACGCCACAGCTGACGAAGAGAAAATCGAAGTCGCTTTCGAGTGATCCATCAGGCCTCTTCTTCACGATATAACAACAATTCATATAGTATGTGAGAATTTGCTGACCTTGTTTACTAAAATAGCGGCGTCAAATATTAGAAGCATGTGTATGGCTGTGTTCAAACCCACAACGGCGCAAACACCCTTTTGTAACTGTAAAATCCTGCACTTCAAGATCATCTTGTGCTGGACATACAAGTAAGGCTCTAGGAGTTCATTTTTTTTTTCCCCAGAACTATTGAATCCTAAACACAGATAATTAAGGTCACAAAAACATAAAGCGTTTGTGTTTATGGCAAAGCAATCAAGTGTGTCAGACCCTTATTTTAGTTGATAGAAAAGCAGGGTATGCGTGTTCAGACTAGTTTTCACTTGAAATAAGATCTTTTGTGACCAGGATGCATCAGCAACGGGTTTCTAATTTAATCAGCAGCTAATGCACAGAAGACATGAGTACTCAACACTTTGCTCTGCTCACAGCCACATGATCTGAAGGTTTGGAGCTCAGTCAGAGCTGCAACAATACTGACACTGTAGTCTGCTTGCCCCTTTAAACAGTTAATAAGTATAATCAAGTGCTTTAAATTAGCCTGAGAAATGAAGAATTTTGTAAGGTTATGTATCAAAACAGGATGCACAGACTCCGTTATGGAATACCAGACCCAATCTTCTCCATTGAAAACGAGCGGCCGACTCCTCAGTGATCATATCTCTGACCTCGATTTGGAAAAATGTCAAAGTGAGGTTTGTGTGTTGGTTGTAATAACCGGAACGGCATCACATGCACCAATGAGGCCATACAGTTCTACGAAGATGTGCAACCAACTCCTCGAGCTGTGCATGACTTGGGAAGCATGCATTGGTCACATGTTAAGATATGCCATCCCTTTTTATTAGGAGAGCCATCAAATAATGCTTGAGCCTTTCTGTTCAGGAAGTGCAGTCTCCCTCTGCTGCACAAGACTTATTTTGTGTGGTTTTTTTTGTTTTGTAAAGTGTTGCCAGACTAAAAATCTCTGAATTGCCAATTATGCCCCAAAACATGTAATCAACAATTGAATTTATTATGTATCATAATAAAAAGTTATAAACTGTCCACATGTAGTATGGCCCCTGGCAGATTTTATACAAATTCTTAATAAGACTTGAGGTCCTTCCATAAAATCAATAAAGGATATGATGTTTGTGTTGATATGTAAAGACTGACATCTAGTGGCCGTATGTGAACATACAGCCTGGCATTGCTTAATCCGGAGTGTGACGTTTCGTTCACTAATTTTCTGTCGAGTTTGTCCTCATTAATTTAATTACTTTTTTTATCATGTTTTGGGAGCTTTTTTGGGGCTGGGGGGGGGGTAAACACAAAACATACAAATTTAATATTTGAGATGAGCTGAACTTTGAGTAACTCGATTAATTATAGAAAAAGTAAATTAACAAATCCCCCCCAAATGATAATCATTCAATAGTTTTCCATAAGAAATGGGTGAGAATCAAGTCCTGAGAAGACAGGAAAATCTAAAATAGGAAGAAATTGTGGAAAAAAAAATCCACAATTATGCAAATCTATAGGTGCTGAACATGCAGTTGTCATTTTAAGTTGTAATATTACCAATCACCACTGGAAGGCAGACATGTCTTAATTTTGCTTACGATTGGACAATTGTACCATAACGTCAGTAGCCCTAATAATTTTTTTTTTTTTGAATGACATACAAGACTAACAATAGGTAATAAGTTTTTTTTCCATCCATCCATTTTCTGTACCGCTTGTCCCCACGTGGGTCACGGTCATGCCGGGCCCTATCTCAGCAGTCATCGGGCAGTAGGCAGGGGACATCCTGAACCGGTTGCCAGCCAATCGCAGGGCACACTGGGACAAACAACTCACACCTACGGGCAATTTGGAGTGCTCAATCAACCTACCATGCATTTATTTTGGTGATGTGGGAGGAAACCGGTTTTCTCCAGGCACTCCGGTTTCCTCCCGCATCCCAAAAACCTGCATAGTAGGCTAACCCCCCCCCCACCACCACCACCACCACCACCAAGTAACTTGGGTTTTGCATCACAAAGGGCTATTGTTGAGTATTGATCTAGAATGTATGCTGAATGGATGTGACTCTGTTTCTCAGGACAGATTGCGCATAATCTGCAAGAAAAGCAGCTCTCTGCAGACTTCTGTAATCCATGCTCTCTCGGGTTATACAGGGAATCCCACTGACCTCTCTCTAAACTCCAATGCAATCTCCACCGTCCGCAGACACATCTCAATTTGCCACCACTAAGCCCTAATACGTATGTTTTGTTTTGGAAAGCCATAGTAGTCGTTACACTGTGTATAAAAGCGTAGTCAGATGAGTATCCACAAAAGTCCTGTCTGTATATTTTCCTCTAACGTTTTTATGAATTAAACTCATTACAGGTCTTAATGAGACACCAACACCATATGTCAGAAGTAATAAACCAATGTCCTAGTGATTACTAGACTGGTTCACTTGCACCCAGTCCACCAATCTTATTTTACAATTATATTATTATTATTATTATTATATGTATTTACATATTGCTGAAGCCGACCTGAGCGACCCTAAAGAGAAATGACATCAGTGTTGATACAAGACGAAAAGACGTCGAAGTACGTTTTGTTTTGTTTTGTTTGTGTGGCGTTTAAAAATACACAGGTTTTGCGGTGGCGATCGGATATGCAGAAAAGGGACGTGCTTTGTTTATATGTTGTCACAGTCCAAATAATCGCGTTGCGTTTGAACCTGTGCGTTGCTCTTAAGTGCAAACGAAGCCGTTTTTGTTCTTGCGAGGCTTTCGGTTGCCCAGAAGCCTCCATAGAAGCGTTCCAGTGCTCGTCCTACTTGCAAAGCTCTCTCCGCGTGAACACGCAGCAGGGCGAGTGTGCGCGCCCCCGCGACTCTGGTAGACAACAAAGCCTTAACGCCTTCCATAACAGCGAGGGCTGCAGACTTGAGCAACAGCCGAATTCATCCGGGCAACGTCGCGCTGAATATGGATTTACAGTGCGTGTAGCATCGCTGGAAACCGAGCCTTCTCGGCTGGGGGGTGACGGACGGCAACAGGGGGGGGGAAGCGACGAGCGTAAACAACGATTTGTCTTGCTGTTTGGGAGTTGGGGGTGCTTTTGTCTCGTGCACCTAACCACAGCAACCCCCATCATCGGAGCCGCTCCAAGTGCACCATATTCGGCTAGTGGCTCGGCTAGCTGCCGTCGGGATGCAGCCCCATGTTGTCACCGACAAGTAGCCGTTAAAGCGAGGGTCTACGTGGGAAACGCCGAAAGAGCTTCCCCCTCCAACACCCACACCTCTTGATCGAGGTCCCAACGGGTCGTCGCCGGGGACAACAATCCGTGTGAGCCACAGGAGCGGAGCTCCACTGTTGGTTGGCGATATGGCGGAGCAAGGCTACTCGTCTTGGTGAGTGCGTACGGGCACCGCGCTACCCGCTAGCATTAGCCACCTAGCCTCCCGTGTTGCTCCTGGCAATCGCGAGTGATACGCATTTGGACGTAAACCTTTCCTTCTCCGCCCCGTAGCGACCAATCTTGCATTCACTCCAATTTGGAGAATATGTCACCCGTTGTAATATTAGGGAGAGCCAATAAATAAATGTGGTTAGCCGGCCGCGGCTAATGATGCTGCTGCGCTAACGCCATTCAGCTGAGGTCAATTCCAATGGTGCTATTGTGAGCGAATGCTAACGAGCTAGCCCACCAGCTACCTGACTGAACGTTTGTGCGTTACTGCATGATTATGAATATTATATCCAGATTTCGCGTGAGTTGCTTTTCTATTCCCCGGGGGGGATGTGACGTTGCACGGGAGCGATAAGCTGATTAGTGGGCAAACAAATTAGCCTTAGCTGATGAGAGAGAGAGAGGAGAGGGCCAGCTTTCATCGACGAGCCCCACATAATAACGATGGCTCCGCTTGTGGGGGGCTAAAAGCCATTTGCGGCATAGTGGCAATCGTGTCCTAACTTGACAGCCTTTTTTTTTTCTTCGCGGCGTGGTACTCGACAGGTTGCCGCACATATAGGTTTGAACAGGTGGGGAACAGGAATCCGAGCACCTGAAGCTACCTTGAATGTTGACACTCGATGGCGATGACGTGATCATTCAAAACACCCCTTGAATGAAAATCGCTCCGCTTTGCTGAGGCCCTCATAAAATGAGCGTTTTACATGCTCAGCAACTTTGTGTGTAAATGAGCTCGATTTGCTTGTTAAAACCTGATTCTGCATTGGTTTGGCTGTCCCTCAGCTTAATGAACGTGGAGATATTTTCATATTGTTGCATCACTTTTATTGCCAATTGATATGATCAGACTCCTTGTGCAAACTTAATGGAGATCAACAGAGCTAAGGGAAAGACGCAATGAAGCATGCAACTTTTTATTAACACTAATAAAATGACCATGTTTTGTTTGCCAGGGTAGTTGGGGAAGAATCAAGTCTGATCCTTAGAGTTTTAATTTTTTTGTCTTGACTAAAGTGTTTATCATGTAAATGTTGTGCCCTGGAGCTCTTTGTAAAGTGGCCAAAAGGGACTAGTTTCTTCCTTGGACCTCTCAACCCAAATTTGCGTCTTCGCCTTCAAGGAGTATTCGATAAACGGTGTGACACGGAATACATGTTATTCACAATCGGCTAGCAGTTCATGTCATTCCTATTCAAATACTGCAGTTGTCATTTTCAAAAGGTAAGAAATCACACCTTGTCTGTCTTGTTTCATTTCTGGCACACTCAGAACATCATTGGACTTTCAGCATCACACATCCGTCCCACTCTTACTCCTCCGGCGCTGCGATGTGTCACACCACCATCTTTTGCCGAAGCCTTCGGTGACATTTACTCACTGAACAAAGCTGCAGCAGTCTTGATGCTTGTTCATTTTGGATCTTGCGCTCTTTCTGCTTGGAGTCTCCTACCCAAATTGATACATTGTTGTCTCGCGCACACAAGTATATGTGCTGCTCATATGGTGGCGATGTAGCCCAAATTTAAATGTGATTCAGAATATGAAGACCTAATTACAGTGAATATTTCTATTAAAATGCTTATAGGCTGTGTAATAGTCCATCTTCTTGTGTCATGTGATCTAATACATATTATGTCGGCCAAAAACTCAAATTCAAATAGCAACCATGTGTGGCAACTCGTGAGATGTCTGAAAATCTTTTGGGCGCAGTTACCTGAGTAGTCGATGGGATAATTGATTCTAAAAAGATTTATTAGTGTCAGCTCTAGTCCTGGGTTTGAATTTTGGCTTTTTCGTGTGTGTTTTTTTAAATCAGTGACATCGATAGAATAATTAATGGAATTAATTGATTAAAATAATCATTACGTCCAGCCTTGGTTTTGTTTATTTTAATAATGATGCTCAGTTTTGTTTACACAAATAAGACAGTTGGGAATGCTGCTTTAAATTCCAGAACAGATACCAAAGATTTTTTTTCTCCTCCCTCAGTGGAAATCATCCTGCAAAATAGCATTTGACCTTAGAGAATCCTTTCTAGTCAACACTTTGACAAGAATGTTGATTTTTCAAACCACCATTTTACCCAGTTGAGCTGCAAGGAGCTACTGGAATGTGATGTCACGTGGCCGGCCGTTCAAACCATCACGTTTATTGAATAAATGTATTTTAATTGATTGCGTAAATCTCTCATCATGATGAGTTGAATTCATTTGTTTAATTTAATACAATTCAACTCAAATTACTTAATTGCTGAATTCATTTAAATAAACAGTGCCACTAAAAAAAAAAAAACTACTACTTTTAAATTGTAGTCACGATTGCTCTGAACTTATTTTCTGTCCAGCTCAGGAAGCAGCAGACTTGGCTTGATGTTGACATTCTATGCATAGGGAACATTAGTGCTGTCTCATATTGTCATGACCTTTTGAACACGCATTTACATTAGGCTGACTCGATCTATGTATCCACTCGCTTTTGTGAACACGGACATCTAACAGTAGCGGCCATTGTTGGTTTGTAATGTATTCAGGCTATCTTTCTGATAGCGTAGCATGGCTAATTTGTTGTGTTTAAATGGCTCTTGGAGAGTTGTGCCGAAAGGAACTTAAAATAAGTATTTCAAATTGAAAGTATGGAGCAAGAGTTGCGCTCTTGTAATTGCAGCCTGTGATACAAGGCCGAAGCCTGTATTTTCAAAATGAGGGAGCGAATGTTGTTGCCGCTTTTTGCGTTTTTGTTGTGTTTGGCCAGCAGTGGCTCACTGCTATCCGTCATCATCTTCATCATCACCACCACGACATTCGTCACTGATGCGATCTGACCACTCTTCCACCAGTCTATTGAGACTCCTGTCACAATTTGTACGGCACTCGGGCTCTAAGGAGTTGTTGCTTTTGTGTCGTGTGGGGAGGCATGGGCCCAAAAATGAATTAAATTTACCTAGGGATTAGTGAATCACATCAAAGTGCAAATCTGGCTTCAAACAACTGCGCTACACTTTCGATTGCACTAAACTGTCTGGTCAAACATGAATTTCAACTACCGTACGTAATGGAATAGCAAACTTCAGCGCACATAGCAAGACTGGGGCGAAGCATAAACATGTGACGCCGTGGCTAACTACACTTAAGTGTGGCTGGGAATTTTTTTTATCATTAAATTAAAATTAAATTCCCAATGATCTACGTGTGTTGAAATTTGTCCTCTGCATTTAACCCTCATATATACTAATATAATTATTTTTCTGTTAGACAAAGCTACGGGACCGCTCCTCAATTCAATATGTGGCCAGGTGGTGACGCCAAATCAATAAATCTCGATTAGACATGGTTTTGGCCCCGAGCACTAAAAAGTGAGTTTTTCAGCTAATAGTGGAGGCTCGGTTCACAATAAAATCAGGAAATAGATGAATTTGTGAATGCCACACGGCTAAAATGTAGATGCTAACATATCAACACTATTTAGTATACCGTGGTGACAGTATCAGTCTGCTTCATTAACATCTCTTGGATGCTAGAAGGTTACTTAAAAGTTCCATCCAACAGTTACTAAAGGTTTAGCGACATTAGCCATTTGTGCCTGTAATAAGTTGGGAAATCGTTTTGGAATGTGAGCAACTCGGAAGGCAGGCGTCACCCGAACTGATTGCGGTCGTACAAGTAGAACGAGATGTTAACCGCTAATCGTGTGACATCATCAGCTCTTCTATTGAATACCCCAACATTACGGAGAGCTAATTAGAAGTTGTACGAGGAGCCATACTGTCGCCTGGGTCGGAACAAAAGGACACGTAAGAACGCATGTTGAGTTGAGCTGACTTTGTGATGTATGCATCTCTTCCACGAAACTTCAAATTAATTTACGCCTCTCAGGCCGTCCCCAGTCTACTAAAACAGGTCCCTGTGTGTCAAGAGTGTTGTACCCCCCCCCCCGGGGTCCAAATGCCACATGAGGCTGCAAACGCACCATACATCCAAATGTCTAAGAAGGGGAAGCAAACCCGTTTTAATGGAGGCAGAAAGGTCGCAGTTGATTACAAATTTCAACCTTGTTCCTGGTGGATTTAGCCCATTACAGCCATAATTGGATCAGCCGATGGAGGGAGATGAATATTAATCTCCAATTGGAGGTCTCATGGTATCTCCACTCTGTAGTTACCGTGAAAATATGTTAAATACGTACACACGACGTTTTTTTTTTTTCTACTTTACCGCTCGCTGACCCTTTGTGGTCAAGTCACGCATGTCGTGTTGTTGCGAGTCAGATTTGGAATTGTTTGGAAGAGGGAAGAAAAAAAAAAACAAGTCTGTCAGTGGACAAGGAGGGCTTATGGCTCCTTGGGCTTGCGTCCAGCCCCCAACAGTCCGGGATTGTATTTTGTTTTTAAATGTTCCATTCATCTATCTCGCCCATGTTCTGCGGGCATCTGTGCGGGGAATTCAGACGAAGCAGTTTGGCGCTGGAATATGAATTAGCTCCGTGGTGGATGAAACTTGCCGTCTATCTAGTCACCGCGGTGACATCATTAGAATCAGAGAGGAACAAGGTCGGTCTTTCTGAATTGCTATCTGTAAATCTCTCACCCATTTAAGATGACACCTGAGCTGATGTTTGAATTCGCTCCCTCGCTATTATGAGGATGGGTCGGACACAATTGTGTTTCGGGATACACGTCAACACGTATCTCAAAATGCTTTTCAAATTTCTGTAAGCCGAGTGTATATTCAGGAATTTAGCACTGTGGATTGAGTCCAGGCGGGGAATGAGCATTTTTCTCACAGCCGCCATACATTTGTAAAATCTCACAAGACTGTTATAAAATCAAACTCGTGGCATTTTGTTCAAATGTCCCGTTGGTTTTTCCACAAATGTAGTTTGGCCCTCGGAGGTCGAAAAGGGCCCTTGGGTTTCCCCCCCCCCCCCACACACACACACACACTTCATCTGACGTGATGCTAATGCACACACGCTCTCTGAAGTGCAATAATAATGTTATATAAGAAGCACATAGAGTGGTTTTTACATACACTAACTGCATTCCTCACCCAAGAAGGGCGAGTTTGACAGGCGACTGACAGGTCGGCATCTCGGTCAGCGCGCCCGTCTGAAAGCGGGCCGACCACAATGGCCGCCTTGTATTTTTTTTTTCCGCCCTCGCACCCGGGACCTGCATTAAAAGGTTGCGGGTCAAGTCCAGGCTGCGTCAAAACATTCAACACTTCAATCAAGACGGCCCATCTGATTTAAGCCCCCCCTTTTTTTTTTTTTTTGCTCTTTGGGTCCTCCTAGATGTCGTTGCGTTAGAGAGAACTGTTTTGTGTTTCCATTGGATAATGTGAGAAGTTGCAGTTCCCACACAAAAGTTGTATGCGAACGCTGAGAGATGTTGTCGCCGGGCCAAGATGCCAAAGAATGAACTGAATGGCGGACCCACAACACATGTTTGTGCGTCACAGCGGGATATTGTAGCATTCCCTAGATGCCATGCAAATGTGAGCAATATGACAACAGAGTGACGACTGATAAGACGCTTAGTTATTGAATTTTCCCGAATATGCATCCATGATTTGTACCGTCCCCTTCTTTCTTGCATTTCATCTCCCTGCAGTAAAAGTTCAATATTTTAAAACTGCCAAGTGTTGATATTGCAATGTCGGCAGTTCCAAATGAGTCATCACACATTGTGTTTAATGGATTGTAATCGGTTCACGATAGGAGGGGCTACTATGTCAAGTGCAGGAAGAATACGAAACTCACGTTTAATTCATCTCGCTTGGAATCTTGTGTAGGTTTGTTTACTGCCGGTAGCGGCTTTTAATTTCCTGACAAGACCCTTTGATTGATTGCCATATTTTTTTTTTTAAACTCGTTATGCTCGCTGTTGTGCCTGAGGGAGTGGACGGCGGCTTTTTTGTAAAAGTGAAACTCCTACGGATTTGCGCCGACATGCAACGTAGCACGCCGCCCGGCCCGGCTGCCCTACCTTCCTCGAAGGAATTGTGTGTCGTCATTAAAATCGAGATTGACATGCGGTATTTTTAGAATGATTGCCTCGGCTCTCACCAGGTCAGAAGGCTTGCCGGGCATCTGTCGACCTCCCCTTTAACAGTCGATTTGTTTGTTTTGCCCCGAACAAACTGTTTGGAGGGAAAAACACAAATATGAAAACTTGCACATTATAAAAAAATAAAAATATTTACATGTTGTTGCATGTCCAAAATGAGCTCATCATTGCTTTTGTACATTCAAGTTCGGCTCTTCCAGTTGATTTTTTTTTTTTAATTACTTTTTTTTGTTCCCCCCCCCAGGGCGTACTCTTTAGTTGACTCCAGCCAGGTGTCCACCTTCCTCATCTCCATCCTTCTCATCGTCTATGGCAGCTTCAGGTAAGTGACACTTGGTAAAAAAAAAACCACATTTGCCAAGATGTGGCTTTGCATTTAGGTGTGACTACATGGTTGAAGTAAAACAATCAGGATTTTCTTTTTTATTATTACTCAAGTGTCAAAACTGAAATAAATTGGAATCCGATAGCTTCAGTTTGGAATCCCAAAATGCACTTTGGCGTTGCGGTATGTGTCATAAAATACTCATCACTTATGTGTCGAGTCAGATGAGTAGAAGAATTTATGAGGCCAAAGCTTACTTTGCTTTTGCCACTACATTGCAAAAATGTGATAGATAAACATCCTGCGCTACAATCCACCGAATGTCCATTTTCTTTGCAACGCTGCCGGCTGTTTTATTTTTACTATCATTTTCCCCCGAATTGACGCGCGTGGGTATTCAGTCGACTCGTAACAAGTCAATTACACTTGGCAAAGAAGCTGTAAATATGACAAGACTCTCATCGCACCGCTGCAGGTCATTAAACATGGACTGTGAGAACCAAGAGAAGGACAAAGATGGCAACCCCACACCGGGCTCCTTCAACAACGCCAACACAAACAACAGTGAGTGCGATCTTCGCAGCGCCGCCATGTTTTGGCGACGATTTTCCATTTTGTTTTTGTTTTGCAGGTATTCAGACTATAGACTCAACGCAGGCGCTGTTCCTGCCCATAGGGGCTTCCGTGTCTCTGCTAGTCATGTTCTTCTTCTTTGACTCGGTCCAGGTGGTCTTCACCATCTGCACGGCAGGTACGTGCCGCATAGCACAAAAAGAGCAGCGGCTGACTGCTTTAAGGCTTTTACGCACACACACACACACAGTCGTGTGTCTCTTTTCCTGTGCTCGGCTGATGGAAGCGCAAAGATCATTAGCTGCTCTGTGAAGCGGACACACAAGAAAAAAGAAAAAAAAAGGATGAGAATGAGCTGACTGTATCTCATTGCTGTTGTGTGCGCTCTCTCTCTCTCTTTCTCATCGTCAGTGCTCGCTACAATCGCTTTTGCGTTCCTCTTGTTGCCAATGTGCCAGTATCTGACGAGGCCCTGCTCCCCACAGAACAAGTAAGATGTATTTTTGGTTTTAAATGTCAGTTCATCGCAATCATCTGCGTCCAACAGTGGAAAAACGATCGAAGGTTTACGAGCTGCAAGTTGGCGCGCCGTATTTACTCGTACTATAGTGGCCGGTATATTTACACAACTTCAGAGAGTACTAAATCTGGAAATAAATGTTAAAATATCCGCTTGTATATGAGGTCGTCCGTGTGCCTCGCTCTCCGGGCATGACCAATCAAACCTCGCTTCATCCAACTGTTAACAAATTGACCGCGTCTTGATTAGTTGTGCCTTGCAAGTGAGATTTGGGGATGACGTGCTAAATAGGCGACACTTTCTGTTACGGGGTTGAGGGGGTGGGGAAAAAAAAGTGCTGCAGTGTGTCGTGATTTTTTTGACAAGAGAGACTTTGTGTGAGAAATGAATAATGATCAACCGCAGCACTGCTACTTTCTGGAATTCGTAACATGCGGTCTGATCAAACGACAATGAAGTAATTGTTTGTGCGGTGTTGCTTTAATTTTAAGCAGCGTAGTGTGTTTGTTGTGATTCCGATGATCAGATTATCTTTTATGACCAGTTCACGGAAGAAAAAAAAAAAAGTTTTCCTCCTGCTGTATATTTATCAGTGTTTTTCCCCTCTTCCATGACTATGGAAAAATGACTCTGCTTCATTGTTTGTGGAGAAAAAAACAAAAAACTTCAACTCGCTGCCTTCCTTTTAAAGGTTAAGTTTAGCATGGCGTCTGGACATTGCAGCTGTTCCATTGCAATGGTGTGACGCACAAGGAGTGGCAACACCCCACCCACTCTGCAACCAATAGAAACCCTTTCACACAAAAACATTCCAAGCTCCGCTTACTTGCTCATGTTCATTTTGACATTTAATGATGTCACCAAATGTTTGATTTTTTTAGAATTTCCTTTGGCTGCTGTGGCCGCTTCACTCTGGCCGAGCTCCTGTCCTTCTCCCTCTCCGTCATGTTGGTGCTCATCTGGGTGCTGACTGGACATTGGCTTCTCATGGATGGTGCGTCACCCCGACGGTTCACCGCAACCCACTTTACAAAGCGCTTCGTTTTCGGTCGTGTCCTCTTTTTTTTAAAAGTATTTTCCCCTTCCTCACAGCTTTGGCCATGGGCTTGTGTGTGGCCATGATCGCCTTCGTGCGGCTGCCCAGTCTGAAGGTGTCGTGCCTGCTCCTGTCAGGGCTGCTCATCTATGACGTGTTCTGGGTAAGGACGTCGCCGTCAATGCTCGCGCAGGCTCACACACAAGAATGCCGTGAGCGGAGATACATGAGGACAAGCTCATTGTCATCAGCTCACTGTCTCCCGGATTAGTTTGAGCGTAAACATTTGGACGAGGCTGTGGCGGCGCTGTGATTTATTGAGCTCGAATGACATTATCGCCGCTGTCCATCATCCACGCACCTGATTGTGGAGCAATGAGTAACAGTCACTGAAAAATTGGTCTCGTTAATGTCACTCGCTTTCCGGTTTGCTTTGGATTGTTTTATATGGACAAATATTTCCTTCTCTTGTGGTTATGACATTTGAGGTTACAAAGGGCGCACAATGTGCTAGTTTGTGCGGGCACGGCGCTGACGTATTATCTGATTTATTCAATTCTGAGTCATTTTCATAGCTTTTCATCATTTCTATTCATTTTCCCCCCTCAAGGCTGAAATCGTCCAAAAGATAATAGCCTCAAAAGATTTCAATGGAATTCCCGCTAGACAAATAGCTTTTTGTGTTCAGCGGTGGTTAGTGAGCGATTGAGGTGTGCCACTTTCAGGTGTTCACCCAAAATGTCAGATTTTTTTTTTTTTTTCTGTTGAGCTTATTCATGTCAGTGACATTGAGAAAGAACAATTAAAAGCTCCTCCACTAGATAGCAGAAGGTACAATTAACCTGTGTGTCTTCCCCGTTGACATTCACAATAATAGCTTTGTGTTCAACCCGAAGTCAATTTGCCTGTAAATTGACATGAGAACATCGTTACGTCCTTTTTTTTGTATTTTCAAAATCAAATGTGACTTGGCCCAATAAAAGCTGCGAGAGCCAACTTAAACGCTTAAGTGTTTAGGGACAATGTAAACAAATGATGAGAGGATGTTTATTCCAATTCACAAGCTCATCTTATGCTGTTTGGCCACGTCTTTATTAACAGATGTCTTTTACTACCGTTGCTTAGTCCATTTCACAACACTCAGGGTTTCCCCGGAGCACAACAGTACTGTGTTTTAATGTCACATTAAAGTGAATTGGAAAAGGGATGCGTCACACGCCAATAAAAGCAAGCGCTCAATCGCCGCTGCAGCAAGTCTCGCCTCTTCGCCTAGCAACCGTCAATCTAAACATAACGCCTCGATGCCTCCGTTTCCCTTTAGGTGTTCTTCTCAGCTTACATCTTCAACAGCAACGTGATGGTCAAAGTCGCCACTCAACCTGCTGAGAACCCCATTGACGTCCTGTCCAGGAAGCTTCACTTGGGACCGGGGATGGCCCGTGACGTGCCCCGCCTCTCCCTACCTGGGAAACTGGTCTTTCCCAGGTAGGAATGACCTTGTATTCCTCCAGTCTCCTTTTTTATTATTGCTAAAAAAAAAAAAATCTGTATTGGATTTATTTTTTTTCTCCTTTTCTCTCCACATGACTTTTAATTTTCTGCTAGAATGAGCATTACAGCCTCAGTGGGCTGCTGAAGAACATTTCTCCAGCAAATTGGTCTCTTTGTCCTTTTATTTGCACACAGCGACAAGAGTTTCAACATTCCAAATGTTTTTTTTTATCACAGCTCCACAGGAAGTCACTTCTCCATGTTGGGAATCGGCGACATCGTGATGCCCGGGCTGCTCTTGTGCTTTGTCCTGCGCTACGACAACTATAAGAAGCAAGCTAGCGGGGAGGCCTTAGGGCCCGGGAACGTGTCGGGACGCATGCAGAGGGTCTCCTATTTCCACTGCACTCTCATTGGATACTTTGTGGGTAAGGAAGTGGTTTACTGGCTGGGTCGCTGGATTTCAAAGATGCATGAGGTACATGTGGACTATCATGTCCCCGCTTTGAAATATTTCATTTTTTTTCCCCTCAGGTCTTTTGACTGCCACCGTGGCATCCAGGATCCATCGCGCTGCTCAGCCTGCTCTGCTCTACCTGGTGCCCTTCACCCTGCTGCCTCTGCTCACCATGGCCTATCTGAAGGTACGTGCACAGTCAGCAGATGGTACGCGTATGGGTTGATCGATCGAGCTACGTGGCGATGCAGCGAAACCGATTACTCTGTTTGCATATCTGCGCTGCAATGTGATTTTTCTGGCACTGGTCGACCGCCGATTTGTTTGGATCATGATTTCCCTGTAGGGGTTCATTTAAATGAAATAAATCTATTGGAATGGTAAAGAAAAAAAAACGACTTTGCCCACCCCCGGATGTAAACACTTGGTATGTTCCTCTGTGTGTGTTTCAGGGTGATTTGCGGCGCATGTGGTCCGAGCCCTTCCATACCAAGCCCAGCTCCCGCTTCCTGGAGGTATGATAGCACCCAGGCAAATTAACAACCAGCAACTAGGGGGGGGAGGACAGCGGACCCCCACTCCCGTGGAAGAGCGCTCGATGGAGGGATGGGGGAGTAGAGGGGGCGCCCTCACAGTGAGGCCATGTCGTCACCACTCGTTCATGCTTTCCACCCATCTGCGGAACCCCCCTCACTCCCTCCCTGCCCCCACCACAGAAAGACACAAGTGTGTGTGTCCTACACACCACTCATCCTCCTCTTCTTCATCATAGCACATCCTGCTCATGTTTCACTTCCCCTTCCTCCCCGTCTTTCCTCCGCATTGATTTGTCACACAAGATCACATGACCTCCCTCCTGCCCCCTCCCCCTCTTTGTGGACTTGCTGATGTGAGACATGAGGGGGGCGGTGGTTATATATATATATATATATATTTTTTTAGCATTGTCGTGGTCATTACTCTTGACATTATTATTAATATTATTTCGGAGCGATGTCAAGCACGGAGCGTCGCCGTGGAGACGGGAGGGGGAAATGCAGTGAAGGAGAGCAGGGGAGCAGACACACACTCACATAGACTCCTCCTCCTTCTCCTCTCTGCTCATCTGCTATCCTCACTCCCCCATTCCACACAGGCAACAATGTATTTTATTTAGAAAAAAAGGTTTTATTCTCTGCGTATACAGAAAAACAATGTATTATTAAATTGCGAAGCACACAGCCGGCGGGCGTGGCTTCCGTTTGTATATATGTGTAAACTTGTATTTTTGCCATCTATTGAGTTTGTATTTGAGAGCATGTTGAGCAACGGGTGGCTTGAAACTGACGGCCGGACGGTTGACTCTCGAACCCTTTGGTGTGTTTGCTTGAAACACAAATAAAATTCAAAACAACCATGAAATGTCAGCGGCCGTTAGTTACCCGCTCCTGTTCTGGGTCGCGCGTGTGTGTGTGTGTGTGATTGAATGATTTTATTTGCTTTTAATTTGAACTTGCTGTGACAATAGTCAGGTTGGCATTCACGCGGGCGAGCGACTCTGACATTTTTTTGTAAACTATGTACTAAATCTTTTTTTTGTTTGTCAAACTAGGAGGCAAGTTCAGACAAGTGGAAATGTAAACGGTGTTTTTTTTTTTTTTAATTATGTTTCTTCAAATAAATGAATGTTAAACTAATTTGAAGGTATTTTACGTTCATCCGGGAGACCTTTTTTGTCCCATTTGTCTTTTAATAGTTTTTTTTTTTTTTTGCACATCCTAAAGGGACTTTAAAAGGCCACCGAGGCGGTGATGTTGACGCAGAACAAGCGAGTGAGCGTGATGACGACCTGACTATTGTGATAAGTCAGTGGCAGATGCATACATACTGTGGTTACATGTAAAGATACAGCGTGAATGTGCGTGTGTGCGGACCTGAGGACAAAAAAAAAAATCACTTTAAAAATCTGAAATTGATCAATGGAAATTAGAACTAAAAGCTAACATGTATGTTTTTTACCGTAACCAGTCTTTTGGGGTTTTTTTGCCACTGTTTTGTGGTGCTTGTCAGTTCATTTCTAATTTATACAGCAAGTGGCTAGAAAGCCCGAGGGACAGCTCATCTTTCTTTTTCAATGTACTTTTTAATTTGATTTTTTTACTCTGGACGTGCATGTTAAGTGTACATTGTAATCATTTTGGAGGGCTACTGCTGAACTTTTTTTGGAGGCTGAACTGGACCTATTCTATGAAGCACCCCCCATGTACACAGAAGAGTTTGTACTCGGGACATTTGTGACTTGGGGGGAGGAAAAAAAAATAAGCTCAATATTTCAATATTTGGGACCTGAGGACCCTCTCAAAGCCTAAACTTTCAAAACCACAAACCCCATCACCTCTCCATGGACATGGCAAGAAAATATATAGATTTATATACATATATAAATATACATATATACCTATATATATATGTGTGTGTATATACATATATAAATAGCTAAAGAAGATCATTGTGGAATTTTTTTAAATGGATTTCTTTTCAGCCCTTTCATTTTTTTGTCTCCAGCAGAAGATTGCAGCTCTCTAGATATTGCGACTGAATGGATTCTGTATAGACAAATGGTGACTCAATAAATTAAGAACCGTGTTGTGATGAAACATGAATCCGGATGCATTCTATCCACAAAAAAAAAAAAAACACTTTTGTCTCCCTCCCTCGTTCAAGATTGT
Organism: Syngnathus typhle; assembly: GCF_033458585.1. Classification (NCBI taxonomy): domain Eukaryota; kingdom Metazoa; phylum Chordata; class Actinopteri; order Syngnathiformes; family Syngnathidae; genus Syngnathus; species Syngnathus typhle. The sequence continues at coordinate 5,990,263 of NC_083749.1, forward strand.
GCTGTAAATAAACATGACTCTAACTGTAAATGTTTTTGTCTTTTTTTTGGGGTCATATTTCAAATGGAGGAACCATAAAAGTGTTTTCCACTTGTTTAAATATAGTAATAATAGGGACGATATCTAATTTTAACATACGTTTAACCTTAACAAGGCTGATTATTGTTAGAGTGGCTGTATCATCCAAACAGAAGGGGGCGAACGAGAGCGCACATGTTCAGGTGAGTCGCGTTTTTCTTCTACGCAAACAACTAGCTAACCCAGCGGTCCCCAATCCCCGGTCCGTTTTTTTTTTTTTTAATCGACGATCAATTAATTCAGATCAAGACGCTCATCTCGGGCACGTGTTTCTCCAGTCGAGCCCGCAAAGCTAGCAAAAATGAGTAAAAATTTATTTTCTCTCTCAATTACACCGTCAGTGCAGCTGTGTCCCGGTCACGTGACATGTCAAGCCAGTCGAGCCCGCGAAGCAAGCAAAAATGAGCAAGAAACAGAATTGTTTGGAAAGCTTCTTTGGAAAGAAGACGGAAGAAGCTACGACTTTTAAGGAAAAGAAAAAGAAAGCTACATTTAAAAGAAAATTCCTGGAGACTTGCTTAGAATATGGATTTATCGCCACAGATGACGAGCCAAGCCCACTCTGCATATGTGGCGGCGGCGGCAGGCTAGCTAACGAAGCAATGAAGCCTTCAAAACCTCTTCGGCACATGGAGACCAAGCATCCTGCATTAAAAGACAAATGTTAACCACTTCGGGTGTCATTGTCTCCGAATACGCCTCGATGGGACCGGCTCGGTTCTGAGAAACAAGCTCAGTGCTCCCACTAATTCAACGTAATGGTGAGTATTACTTTGATGTGGTTTATACTTGTTTATATGCTATTTCATCGTATTGATATATTTATTAGAAATGTATTTATTTATATAAATGTATTTATTTATACAAAGGCCGGTCCGCGAAAATATTTCTGACACTTAACCGGTCGGTGGCGCAAAAAAAAGTTTTACGACGATTCTCCTCGTCGTAAACCGAGGATGCGCCGTTGTATGCAATACTGTAATTAAGGTGCATGTGGGGTTGTCGTCCAGCAGAGGGCAACACAGTACAAATATCTGCTTACGCGCGTGGGACGAAGGGAAGTTGACTTCATGGAAATGGCCGAAATAGAAGCAATATGATACTAATTTGAAAATACTAATTAAAACATTTAAAGAAGACAATACCAAAAAGTAGACAGATTTTTTTTTCCTCCGGAAGTTGAAGATGAATTGAATGAGTGAGATTGACACAAGTGGAAAATGTGATTTATGTTCTTCCAACAAAGGCCAGTTGACTGAAAGCACATAATCATGAATGATAATCATCTTGATGTGACTGACCATAAAACCATTCAAAATGGATCTGGAAAGTCATCATGTTAGAACTTCTTGCATCCATTTTGTGCTGCAATTTTTCTCATTAGTGTCACAGTGCAGAGCTTCAGACTAAAATGTTTCTTACTAGCACAGTAGCCTCTAACTTAAAACTGGAAGAAGATTTTTGAGGTGCACATTTGGACCAAAGCTCAATATTTTAAGTTTTGAGTCCTTCTTGTTGCTTGATGAAGCTTCTCCCAATTAGTTAGGCTGTATTTTTATGTAAATTGCCAGAATTTCTTTTGTAGACCTCAGAACTCATTCTGCTGTTACCGTCATGAGTTAGCAATAAAGACTAGTGAGCCCGTCTCAAAAGCAGCCATGCAAGTCCAAGCCATGACATGATCTCCACCATGCTGTGTTCTGGATCATGACAGATCTTTTCTTTCTCCATACTTTGACCCTTACCATCAATTTTATAAAAGTATATTTTGGTCTCATCAGTCCATAAAACCTTTGTCTAAAACTTTTGAGGCTCATCTCTGGACTACTTTGCAAAATCCAATCTGGATCTTTCTGAATCTTCTCTATTGATTCATCGTAAACTGAGAGGTCCCTCTAGATGTCGACTAAATAGATTAAAATGGACAAACACTACCTATTGTGTCAAATATTTGTGATTAATTAATTGCTAAACCTCTAATTACATTGCTTCTTTTTGGACTCTCAGGACTGTTTCGAAGTGACAGATGTTAAGATAGGATGGTTGAAGTGACCAGTCATTAGCTTTTGGTGGGTTTACTGACATGGAAGGTGGGGGAGTGGTTGGAGAGCATGACACTGGGTGGTGGGATTGCGGCAAAAGGGGGGGAGGGTGGACAGGGGTTGGGCGTAAGGTCAGGGAGGTCAAGGCAGGCAGCGACCCACCCCTCATCCGTCATTGGCCGCTCGCCCCGGCCGGCCCTGCGCCGCTTTGAAGTGGCCAGAATTCCACCACGGCCATGGGGATTGTAGCATGTCATTTGAAAGGAAATTTGGCGTGGTGGTCCTAAAAACAGAAAGGTGGGGGGTGGGGATGCTGGGAATGCTGGGTTTTGTTGTCCAGAGGCGCTTGTATGTCACATGACCAGGTGATGATGATGGCCAGCTGCTATTAGATGCATTCATTTTTTTAAGAGACATTTAAAAGCTTTTTTAACGTCTTTTGTAATGTAAAGAATTTTCACACCTAAGACTTTGCAGAAGGACGTTTTTACTGGTTATATTATCATACATTTATCTTCATAAATCAGCTAATTTAACGGTGTCTTAATTCTTTGCACAATGTTCTACATATTTTTGTAAGTCTTACAAAGAGACTTGTAAGACTCAACTGCTTTTATGAGTTATATCCTAGGAAAAAGACTGCAAAATAATTGTATATAACCTCATAACACTGCATTTAATTGTGAGATATGTTTTCCAACCAAATTTCAAACCCAAATTTTTGGTGTGATTCATACGAGCTGGGTGATAAGAGACAGTTTATATTTTTCTCACATATTTTCTGGTTTTGTATCTGTTTTTTTGTCATTTAAAAAGTAAGAAAAGAAAATGAAATAATTGTATACATCAGAGGAAAACACCAATTTCAGCCATGTCCCAATCTGTCGCACCGTACCGACACTAAAGAATTAAATGACTTGTACAAGTAGAACTTTTTATTGGATTCACTTGATCTTGTATATTTTAATGTTATTGCAGTTTGGAAACTGACTTTCTCATACTAAGTGAGTGCTGCTGTGTGGTCTTGACTGGAGGGCCTCTTCTAAAGGGGGCCGGCCCATACCTCAAGATAACGCATTCAAGGTCCAGAAAATGTCCAAAAAGTGGCACAAAGTGCACATAAATAGAAACAAAAGTATCTTAAAGTGAATAATTGTGAAAAGAGAATCTTCAGCACATCTTGTTGGCGTTATGGCATTCATCTGAATTATAGACTTATTGTTTATTTCAAGAAGAGAGCTGAATCATTCTTAACGCTAACGGAAGTGAGGCAGTGTTGCATTATTTGTTGGGAACAATTTTGCAAAATATTTTGAAGCATAATACAGCAACAAAATAAACCGTTTGAACAGTTGCAGACAGTTTGATTGGTAGTGCGGTCACGGGCCACTTCATTAGGTACAACTGTGCAATCTAATGAGAGCCGCTACCTAAAGGAATATGATCAGGATTATAGAACAATCGTAGCGTTGGATTTGACGGTTTGAATTGACACCCCGCTATTACGCTTTGTATAAAATGGATCCATGTTCAAATGAAAAATCGAAATAATAATTCTCCTTGAGTGGAGCTAATAATACAAATAAAATATTTTTGTTTCTGTCTTTTGGACACTTAAAACGTAAACATAAAGATCGCAACGTGTCTATTGGTGTTGCGGTGTAGAGCTGCACTTTGAGCTGCTTTTTGATATTTGCTGATTACGGAGAATCCAGTTAAAAAATGTCCTTACTGCTATTATTAGGCTTAGTTTTTTTCTTAATGCTAAAAGTACCAGCACAATATTCGTAAGCGCGTACCTCAGCGAGTGTGTCAATCAAAAGTGAGCCTTCTGATCTTTTTGCATTGGACGTGAATGGCGTGTTGTGTATGGAGGTTCTCAACAAGGTCATTTAAAGAGTGTTGCTATTTATTGGCCACTCGTGTTCATGTTAATAGCAGAGAACTTCCTTCCTCCTCCACCTCCTCCTCCTCTTCTTCTTCTTGTTCTTCCAGCACACCATCCAGCAAGCAAAGCAGGCATTCCAGGCTTGTTTAAATAAGGCCCGGCCTGCCTTGCCTGCTTGGGTGCGGGTGGATTCCCCTCTGGCCCTTTGCCCTTCGACCTCTAGTGCATTCCGTATGTAAAGTGAGGAATTTCTCTGAAGTTCACTTAATGGGCTCGAAGTTTGGTTTTTTTTTTTCCCCCCCCTCTTGGATTCTGCTCATGCAGTACTGTTGAAGTAGAAAGAGGCGGGTGCATGTACGCATACTGCATGGGGGGGTGGACTGTGAGTTACAGACTAGGCTCGTCGTTGATCACGTGCACCATGTGCACACTAGGAAATAATCGATGAGTAATCAATACGCTTGTCAGCGAGTGAGCTTGGGAGTCATTATAGGTGACTCTTTGCTCACTGGTTGCTTTAAGTGTATTTTATTCGTAAAATACAACAGCAGGTGCTGGAATCTCTAATAATGGAGTTTACTTTATTTCAATAGAATGTCTCCATATGTTAGTCAATGGCAAGGCAGAGGACTAGACTTATAGCTAGCTAGCTATCTGGCGAGCTAGCTATCTAGATATCAAATCTATCAAATTTCTATTTCTTGTAGATTTCACTGGTGTACAAGTACACCATAGTGAAAAGTACTTATGCTCACCTTATCTAGAGTCAAAATAATAGAAACACCTCAGAGTGATTCAGTGCATTTGCACACCTACTGGTAATCAACTAAGCCTCATTGTCTTCATACATGTTTACTTTATGGGCTCTGAGTAGAACGTGCAGGCGTACCTAATGTTATTTTCAGCCGGTTTAAAGAGAGTTTGAAGAATGGCGGATGCCGCCGGGGGTGGTGGCGGTTCCCGCGCCGTCGGGAGCTTCAGGAGTTGCTGTGTACCGTTGGAGACCTAGTTGGAAAAAAAAAAAAAAAAGCGTGCCACCCACACAGCTGGAATTTCATGCATGCAGTCCATAGAGTCTGTTTCAAGGGGGGGGGGGAGTTTGAGGTGGGGCTCAGCCACTGCTCCTTCATCAAAGAAGAAACCTCCTACAGCCACCTAAAACGTCACCATTAAGAGTCTTCAAAATTATCAATGATCATCCATTGTTGTGTGTTGTGTGTGTGTGTTGTGTGTGTGTGTATTAGATGGAAATGGGTATGGGGGAACGGAAGAGGTCAAAGTGCAGAGGAAGAAAGGAGGTACGTTTTGGGAGGATGGGAGCTGCTACATAGAGGGAAATGCAAAAAAAAAAAAGGAGGCAACACAATAAGCAGCATCTTTTAAAAGGCTTTTCTCACCCGGGCCCACATGACAGACACCTCACACACGGTGTCAGAGGCAGACAGCCATATTACTACTACTGCATGCATGTTTGGGGCTTTTAAATCCCCTCAGATTCCTTTTAAACAGAAACATTTTCCAAAACATGAAAGTGAGTCCCTCTCTCTCCCTCTCTTTCTCTTTTTAAACCTACTCTTAGTCATAGAGATAATCCTATTCCCCCAACAAAACTTCAACGTCCAAGTGTGTAACCACAGGAAACACTTTCAAACTAACAACTATCTTACCATTAGAATTATTTTGATAAAATCACTCATCTTTAGCTAATAAATAATAATGAACACACGTAAGGCATCTTTTACAGAAAAAAAAATGTTGCTTGAATTTATATGCATAAGTGTATTCGAGGTGTAGACCACCTTAATAGCTACCTAAATGTTTGACTTCAAAAACTGCATTTAAGCGTATAAACGACATTAACTTCAATCCTCCTCATCAAATTTTAAAAACATCCCCCAGTCGTTTTAACTTCACTACTAGAGCTCCTGAGAGTAGAAGAATCTTTCAAACTAAACGATAATAAATGTGTAAGCAAATTAGTGTAGTTATTGTCACAAAACTAGAAGCCTAAACGTGCCTCTATTTTAATATCCATGCATTGTTTCATTTGACTTTAAATTGTATTAGTAATGTGTGCAAATTGGATTACGGGACGGGACGTAAATGTGATATTTGAATTAGCAAAAACATTCAAAGCAAAGTTTGATTATTTGTAATTGCTTAATCTTCATTTTAAAGTAATCAAAACACATTTTAAAAAATGTGATGACATTCTTTTTGTAATATTGTATATGTTACATTTTATTCAAACAAAGAAACTTCAATCCATTGGAACACAACAGTTTTGTTGAAACATTTTAAATTCTTTGTTAATACAATCATAACACATAATAGTACTTAATGCTCAGTTATATTGGATTTAGGGTCTTTTTACATAATTGTACATTAGATTAATCTCTATTAAGATGACACCCCACCCCTCCCATTAACGTTTTCAGGGCTTTGAGTCGATTGTCACCCTGTGTGTGTGCTCTCCACAGTGATGAATGAGCTAATCGGGCGTTTGCAGCATTAATTCCCTGTACTTGGTGCAGTTTGTGTATTAGCAGCAGGACGCTGTGGACCACCAACAGTCACTATCAGAACTTATTATTGGATCTTGATAGAGAGAGCAAAGAGAGTGAGAGCGTTTTGGTGCCTTAAATTAACTTGTGTGTCTTGATGGGACACTTTTAGAAGGGCTTGAAGAGGGGCGTCAACCTTCATCACGCCCTGCTTTATATATATATTTAAAAAAAATAAAATAAAAGCACCGAGTGGCCGCACAATCAGATATGGGTAGACCGAGTGAGGGAAAGAGGGGGAAAGCCGCAGGATAATGCCATTATTTCAGCTCCTCTGGGCCAGGAATGCCAAATTTTACAGGCCGCTTCTCCTTTCTGGGCGTCGATTTAAAAAAAAAAAAAAAAAAAAAAGGCTGGCCGCGCTTCCATTTTGTGCACCGACCGAGGTGACAAATTGAGCTACTGGAACGGCCGCATTTTGTCACTGATGGCGCCTCGGTTCGTCTCCCCCCGCCCGCAACTACGCGAATATGTAGGATTTTTAATTATTATGAATTTAATCTAATCGGATTTATTAATAAATATTCGGTGCGGAAGTAAGCGAGGCGACGCCATAGTTGGTGAAATGTCCAACCGTGTTACCATCAATTAAGGCCTGATTATTATCATATCATAAGCGTGTTTTTTTTTTTAAAGCGGGCTCACCAAAAAAGTGAATAAAATAATTAGGATACCGCGAGGGGAGGAGGCGGAGTTCGGGTGGATTTTTGTGAATGGGACAAGGCTAATCAGGGATTTGCTCCGCTGTGTGACGCGTCGTTGTGCTCTACCAATGAGCGACGCATAGGAAGCGGGGCGGGCGCCTAGGGCTGACTAATCGCCGCAGACTAGCGCAGGAGGCAACCAATGGGCGCGCGGCAATGCAAAAGCGGCGACTCGAGCCTCGCCAGCCTGTGAATGTCAAGTAGTCAAAGATGGAGTCCGGTATGCTCGAGGGCCGTGCGTGTTACGTGTGCGTGGAAGACTTTTTCCACCACCATTGCCTCATGAGGAAAGAGGAGGTTTGTGCGGGATTCGACGCTCATTTTTGGACGCTTTTCGGCTCCGATTTGTGCGGTTATTCACGACGCGGGGACAACGAGTACCGAATCCATAGTCCCCCCCCCTCCCCATTTTCCCCCCCTTCCACCACCCGCCTTCCACGCGGCGTGATTTCGAGGAAAGAGGCTCGCTTTTCCCTTGTCGTCGTTGTTTTTCTTGGCCTATCCACGGATTCTCCTGCTGATCGTGTTTCGTGGGAAGACGAGAGGTAGAAAAAGGGGGTGGTGTGTGCGAGAGGAGGGGAAGGGGGGGGGGGTCTCTACGGTGAGTTGTAGCTTCTTTTTATGCGTAAATCTTGTGCACAAACTTGATTCCGCGCGTGGAAAACAGACCGAGCCTGGGTCGGGGGGGGCTTGAAGAGGATAAAGTGCACCTTATTTGGCCACCTAATAGGTATCCGATGATTGGGAAGAAGGGGAGGGAGTGACGAGCAGGGGGGGGGGGGGAGGTCTGGTTGGTGGGGGTGGGTGTGGGGTTACATTTTCACGTTGCGGGCGTGTGCGTGCAGCCAAGCCTGTTGTGCAATCTAACAAGTCGTCAGTGTTGCGCCGTGAGCTGGCAGGAAAGAGACTCCGAGCTGCCTGCTTGGTTGGGTGGCTTGGCGTGGAGCGGAGGAGGCGAATAGGCCGCGCGCGCTACTTCTTCCTCTCCTTCTTCTCCTCCTCCTCTGTAGACATGGCGGAGAGTGAAGGAAAGCAGGTAAACAGCAACATGCGTCCACGTTCTCGTTTTTCGTCGTCTAATGGCTGGCGTCATGCTATGGATTGTGTACGTTGTGTAAGAGCCACGGAAGGTGTTGCGCAAACGCCTCACGTGCACTTCTGCACTTTTTTTTTCTTTTCAAAATGAGCTTTTCCCAAACTTTTTCGCTCTCCTCCTTGCTCTAGAGTGACTATGTACTCATCAGAACTGCAACTTGGGGCCATGTCTGACTAATAGTTTGATAGGCAAGGTGTGGGAAGGCTTTAATGTCCAACCCCCCTCCCTCTCCTCTCCCTTTCTTCCTCTCTTTAACCCCCACCTCATTCCTCCTCCTCTTCCTCCTCCTCCTCCTCCTCCTTTCCCCCCCAAATTAGAATGCATGTCATTGACTGAAGAGAATGGTATGGGCCCACATGCTGGGAAATTCCCATTCTCCCAGGGCGAGAGTATAAGCAACGCTTTTAAATTTAGGAAGTTAATTCAGCACTCAAGCAGCTTTTTGTTATTGTGCCCCCTCTTCAACCACACACAGGCATGGGCTGTTTTATAGTTTATTTATTTATAGAGAAAATGTCCATCCAATCATGTGTGTGTATATACATTTGTATTTAAGTTTTTCTATGCAATAGAGGCTTCATGGTTGTTGACCACTGCCCTTTTTCTGTTGCACTACTGGCCATTGGGGATGAGCAGTGCAATATTAAAAGGGCATTGGTTGATGGACCCGCACCACTTTTTGACTTTTGTTTCTAAAAAGAGATTCAATGTGGACTGGGCTGTGGAAAGTTTTCCATATCCTGTTCTGAATGAATTGAAAATGACTTTGCAATCAAACAAGTGGTTATTATAGATAGTGTTTTTTCAAAGTTTCTTTGCATATAGATGACTTTTTGTGTCTTTGTGAAATCAACTTTCAACGTGTGAGCTTTCCCTTAGGAAGGAATTGCTTTTGAGATTCCATTAAATACTCTGACTGGTTGCATATGGCCCACGGGTTGCAGCTTCCTCCCTCTTTTGGTGGGTGTATTAGTTCAAGCAACTTCCCAAATAGCTTTTAAATATTTAAATACTGTCACACAATTACAAATAAAGCAAATTAGAATGTAGATTGGCAGCAAAACTAATGGCCGCCCCTCCCAGCCCTCAACTCCCTCCTCTCTATCTCTTTATTCTGTCCGTGTGCTGACACATGCTGAGGTCAGCTGCTTTGACAATGTTGCACTACTGTACCATCCATTCTAGCAGTGCAATAGTATTGTCATAGCATTTGGCCTCAGAACTGGCCAGTGGAAGTGGACTGGTTGACTTGACTTGATGGCTGATGGCAGGTGGTGGAGCCTCCTGCACCGTTTACTCAAAAAAAATTATATAAATATTTTTTGATAGCCATATCAAAAGTCACTATCAAGAAATAGTGATTGTTATTTATATTGAGACACCCATAGGAACAAACGGAATGTTCTTATTTTGCGTCATTTAATTCACAGATTCATTTAATATATAAAATTCAACAAAATGGTGGAAGGGGTTCTTCCTTGTCCCAGTTTTCACCCTTGAACGTTCATTACTCTTGCATAATAATAATAGAACACAATGAAAATAACCACCTTGGTGACTAAAGAAAATCTAGAAGGGTTAGGGTTGATAAAACTTCCACCATTCCACCAAAAAAAACAAAAAACCTTTGTAATTACATTTACTGCATTTTCCCCACTAGGAAATAAGGAATGTATGACTAAAAAATATATTAAAATAAAAACTGAAATGTGTAGATGAAATTTTGGGCATGCTCACAAAATGAGAACCAAAAAAATCCTTGCAAGGCAGTTTTCATAAAAAAAAAGTGTTATGCTGATCATAAAACTGGGATATAATTCTGTTTAATCCTATATAATCCTGTGGACTAACAATTAAAATATATGAAAGTGTCCATACAATATTAGCAAAAATGATCAAAACAAATCTTATCTTCACGCCTGAACCCAGAGCCACACCTTGAAGTTTTAGCCTGAAACTGCTAAACCCAAATAATCACATTTAGATCAAATATACAAAAATCAACACATAATAAACAGCAAAAGTTCCATTTGAGCTAAAAATGTCAAACAATAAACCCAGAGAATCCCACTTAGTCACTTTTGAGAAAGAATGTCACATTGACCAATGTTGGTTTTCTTCAGTGGTTGGGAATCCACACCACAAAAAAGGGAAAGTTGAGTGGAACTTGAAGTAGCTTTAGAGTGGCCTTAGCTCACAAACTGTGTCAACATAACCTCCTTAGCTTAGGTAGCTTTATTACATTAAACAGTAACACGAAGTTTATTTACACCAACTGTCTTCTGCACCTGTGTGGTGTTGTGTCATCAAACACGGTGACACGGGGGTGCGAGCTCATGCTAAAAGGAAGTGGAGGAGGGTGAGGGTGGGCCTCTGTGTTTTTTGAGCATCCTTGTAGCGTATAGCAGGTCGGGGAGGGGGGAAGGGGGAGGAATGCGGGGCCCCTCGCCCTCCCCCCAAGCCCGTCCCCCCTCGTCCTGCTCTTCTCTCAGGTTGTGTTGAGATTAGGTGTCAGTGCTCTCGTGTGTGCCTCATGTTTGAACCCTGAGGGCAAGCTTCTCAGCAAAGAGCCTTGTTTGTTTGCACCGTGCTAAAAGACCTTTTTTTTTTTTTTACCACCGGCGCTTTTTTAAAAAAAAAAGTCTTTGTCACAACGCAAACTTAACTCCTTGTTTTTGCGATCGGCCACCGTAAGGGAGGGGTTGATCGAGGGCCCCTCGAAAAAGAGAAGCCGCCTCAAGTCACTTGACTGTGTGAAATTCCGCCCCAGTGCAAGAACGTGACTTGTTTGGGCTTGCTTGCAATGCTTGCTGGGAAATCCTGGAATGTGTGGAATGGGGGACGGTGGTGCTTCTGCATCTGCACAAGAGTCCACAGTATCCTGCCATGAGAGACACATTGCTGCTAAGGAGCACAAAAGAATGACGAACAACTGGTTAAAAAAAGCTTTGGCGTTTGACTTGGATGTCTTTTGTAGATGTAACATTGCATATGGACTTCAATAAAGGTGTAAAAATGCACAATTTGCCTTTTCAATGCTTCCAAACAACTTTATAAGTTAAATTAATTCATCGTATTAAAATTATACTATCAAAGTCTTTTTTTTTTTTTAGTCTCCTGTGTATATGTTTGTGTGTGTACATTTATATGGGATAAAGTGCCAAGAAAAAGGTGTGCTCTTGAGCTTGGCAAAAGAAAGTTACTGATTAAAAACGGGTTTATAGAATATCTTTCTTGCCTAATGCAACCAAATGCAATAATTAATTGTGAAAATAATTTTGAATGAGGGTGGGGGACAATAAAGGCGCTCAGTTAGTAATGATAATAAAGAGAAAAGAATAAGCTAAGTAATTATGCTAAAGAAGGAAGAAGTTAAAGATTTTTCTCCTATTATAGTGCACTTTTTGAACCCCCCTAAAAAAGTATTTTTAGTGTTGCAGAAAATATACGAGCCTTTCAAAAGTTAGAAAAATCAAAAAAACAAAACTGACTAATGTTTTTAAATATGATAGTGAGGTTTGCACATTAAACAATTACTAAGTAAATTAAATCACGTTATTATGTTGATTTGTGTTTTGTGCTCACTTTGTTACTATAACTTGTATTTGTAGGAAAATAAAATAGGTGCTAACGGTTTATAATGTTTGCATTGGTTAAAGGGGGAAACTTCATAAAAAAAGCTTTTCCATTGTCATACTGCCTTATGTGAATACATTGTAGAATTACAATATTGAAAATAATGACGGTTTAAAAAGCATTTTGTGTGTAATATTCTTTCTCCAGTACTCCACTATTAGCATTTAATGAAATATATCAACATATTGTTGGATTTGAATATCCCCAAAGAGTTTAATGATATCTCAAAAAAGTGCATAAAACATGAAGATGTATCAAAAGTAACATTAATTATAGCATTGATTCTAAAGAACAGAACAGCAAGATTAAAAACAGTCAAACTATCAAATGTGTGAATCTAATAAGTGGTGTTAAAGCAACACAAGCATTAAAAAAAAAAAGTGGGGAAAAAAAACACCAAAACAAACAGTTAGAATAATAAATCCCGTCGACAAGCAGACAATGAAGAGGGAAATCCAAATAAACTAAAATAGCCCCTGATACAGGAAATGAAATCATCTGGGAAGTGAGTGTGTTGCTTTGTGTGTCTGGTTGTAGAAGGGGGCGGTGCCAATAAAAGCAAAGGGAGGTGTATCCTCTTGTGGTCTTTCCTCTTAGAGCCGAAAAGGGGACTTAATCACATCCACATTGCATCACTATCAACTTTTTTTTTCATCTATCTGTCTATTATAGTATTTCAAACTGATGGATAACTACTTTTGAAATCAATGAAAATTGTTTTATTTACTGTTTAATTTATTTTATGAGTGGGCTTGGTAATAAGAAATTGCTTTGCAAAATTTCAATGATACTTTCTGCAGTGTATGTGTGCATGCGGACAAAATTTGATGAGAATGGTTACTGTAAAGGAGACTTACTGCCATCTAGTGGACATTTAAAATATAACAGTTATAAAAGGCTATGACCTTAGTTGGACTAGTCTCGTTTGTGATTTTACTACCGGCACAACCTTAACCATACGTGATGGTTTTACTCTTAAAGGTGCGCATATTTATCTGGAAAGTTCATAGCCCCTCGTGTGAATGGTGGTTCGTATGTGCCTTTTTTTAATCTTGCTGTTAATATAAAATTTGTTCTTGGAACTGAAAAATGCAAAAAGCTACCAGTTTTGATACACACTTCAAAAGATTTGCTTAAATTACCTTTAACAATTTTATTAGTTTATATGGTTAATTTGTCATGCATAATAAAAGAGGAAAAATAACTACTGAAATGATTCAACTTTTCTGACTTTATTGAGGGTTCACTAAATAGACGGTGAATAGCAACTCCCATCCAGCAGAGGGAGCCGTGCATTTTGGCAACATAATATCTCCTCATGGCTGCCAAACTATTCCAACAGCAAAATCTTCATGCCATCATCTTTAGAAAGTGTCCTCACGTTCTCTTGTTTTAAACGCTGCTCTTGAGACAAAAATAGTCACAATTCTACTTTTACTCAAATTTGCTGTAAAGAAAAAGTAATTAAAGCTACCTTAGCCCCTGTCCTTCCCACACTGACAGTTGGTTAGCGGCGTTGTAGGAAAGTCAACAGAGCCGTGCGCCAGGGCCTCGTGGGGCATCTGGGAAAAGCAACACGGGTGACCAGTTAGAGGAAGTGACAGCAGTTTAATTCCGCCGTGAGTAACGGAGGACCGACCAGCATAGGAGGAGCCATGAAGAGGTAATTGAGGGGGTAGTGCAGCAGGCTGAGGCAGCTAGCCGCGTAGAGGTCGGCGTAGCGCATGAGTTGGCTGGCAAACAGCGTCTGTCGGGAGCCGCTTCGAAGTAGGCTGCCCATCTGACCGTAAGACATGTCCATCCAGGCGGTCAGATTCTGCAGGAGGCCAACCAGGGGGGGGACGAACCCACACAGGCAATCAAAATGTTATCAACTTAACAATTATCTGTCCTAAGTTATAAAAAACATGACTCGTAGCCTGTGCTAGCTGACTCTGGATGGGATACTGTACTAGTCGCGAGGCCACCCAATAATATTAATAGTTTAGCTGCATGTACAATATTTCATGTCTTTACCGTCATTCTGTTCTGAATGCTGACGATGTTAGGAGTATCCTGACTATCGCTGTCCAAGTGCCTGCAAGCAACAATAGCCAAATGTGAAGACAACCATTACAAGAACGTAGAAGATGAACAAAAGAAAAAAGTGAAGAACTTTCAACAGCAAAATAGCAGAATACACAATTACTCGAATGCGTACGTACTTGTAAATCTCAGCTAGGGAAATGTCAAGACTTTTCAGCTCTTCAAACCAATCTGGGGGAAAAAAAACAAATCTCTCAAAAACTCAATCACAAATTAATTCTGGGGGAAAAATTGAAGATTGGGGTACCTTTCTTCTTCTCCCAAACTTGTTGCTCTTTGATGAGCTCTGGAACCACCAGGAACGTTTTCCAGCCTTGCCGTTTCTTGGACTTGAGGATGTCGCCAAAGATATGATCACCCACATAGAGGATGTCTTTACCTTTGACGTCCAGCAGGTCGGAAACTATGTTTGACGAGCCTAAAACCATCAAAATAATCCGTAACGGATTTTTACAAAGAGTTGCTTTAGTGCCAACTGAAAAAAAATAGATCTGTCTCACCTCCAGAGTACACAGTTCCATGCTGGAGAGCACCGGTGTACGTTCCGATACGAAGTTTCCCTGTGTTCTGGATCGCAAATAAATAATTGAAAATGATTGACAGAAGTCAATCGCAGTCCAATACTGATGTCAGGTGTCAAAGCCCAGGAATTCCTTCATATACCGTATCAACTTGTCTTAGCACCGTGCCCCCCGCGAAGAACAGCGGCTTCCTCGTATCAACAACGATGAGGTCAAAGAAGGAGCGCCACGACTCCAGGGAATCTCCAGACTGCTGGTGGAAAATTTGAGCAAGAACATGCAGTGTTTTGCCCTCAGAATAACAAGCTTAAAGCCAAGTTGTGTATTTTGAGACAAGTTGTTGCTATGGCGACACCTAATCAAGCTCTATCTTTTATCGGTGGACTCGCTAGGTGGCCTGACAATTGCGTGTTGTTTACTTTAGCGTGTGGCTTATCCATTTTTGTGCATTTCCAAGCCAAATGATCTTACCGTGGCATTGCGTTCAAGAAGATATGTCATAACGGCCTAGATAAAGAGCGGAAGAAGTTTAAAGGCACTGTTAGTCATTTTTGTAGCAATTTTGTACCATTTGAGACTTTTTGGAGGCTTACCTCAGTGTATTTGTAGTCACTGTTTGTGGCAAGAAAAACTTTGGCCACTTTTTTAATCCGAGTCAAGAGAGTGATTATATTTGGCTGTAAAAGATTTTATTAAAATATATATATATTATAATATATATATATATATATATATATAATATATTTTTGTTTTCATGTCATATATATAAATTAAATATATATATATTTTTAGCTACTCACGTCTTGTATAATATATTTGTCAATATTCCTGATGGTCTGGTCTTTGAGGACGCCCTGCACAAACAGAGTGTAACACTAAGTACGTATCAAAGGAAAAAAATAGACCAACAGTCGTGTAAAGGTTACCGTGTCATGAATGAAGTTCATTGCGTCTCTTACATCCTGGAACATGGTTCTGTATGACATGAACAGGTCGCCATAGTGGTAACCTTTTTGCACGCTGGGGGAGGTCGATTTTTTTGTTACCGTATATTTTTAGTTTGCAAAAGAAGATGGTTCAGAAAGTACATGCTTACCATTTGTATCTGCTGCATTTGGTAAAGAAGTCCACAAGGCAAGAATAGAGATATGTCTCTGTAAAAAGGATAAAAAAAACCACACAATTGAGTTCGGGGTAAGCGTTTCTTTGCCCAAACACATTTTTAGAATAATAGCAAGTAATACTATGTAAGGATCGACATCAGGCAGACAGGAGAGGCCAAGTCGAATAGTTTCCTGAAACATAAACATGGACACACATGTACACACACAACATTGTGGAGCAATCATGCGTGAATCCATCCAAATGTTAATAAAATCCCTGAATAACGTTAGATTACACACATTTTTAGTGTCTTTTAATCAAAGATGCAAATAAACTCTACTAGATTGTACTTAATCTGAATCAACTCAATACACTCTGAATTTGCTTCAAAAATGCATTTAGGGATACATAAATTAATCTCTGATTGAAATTTGCTGTTTGACCACAATTGTTGATAATACCACACAATTTGTGAATCCCCTGTTAGCTAGTTTTATGCCCAATTGTTGTCAAATGAGGGACAGACATTTTTTTCAGAGGAGATATTCCATTATGGTTTCAGCAGAGCTCCCAAGGTAACAAGTTAGTGCAAGGCCACGGGATGAACACTTAGGCCTACTACACTACACTACTGTTTTGTAATGTTAGCGCCTATGGTGTTAAAAGTTTGAGTTCTTGAGAAGGAGAGCCATAAATGTGACACCTGAAAGGTTGAAGAGGGTGTTGAGAGTGTAGTAGCGATTGGTGTCGTCTCTCTGGATGAACTTGTTGGGGTAATAGCTGTGAATTTCCTCGCTTTAAGGCACAAACAAACAGGATGGGGTGATTGTTGGAAAATCCATTGCCGTTAATTTTCACATTACCCTTTGAGGAACCAGAAACCGTGACTGCACAGTAAAATGTTCCCATTGGAGTCCACCTTCAGGAGGTTGCCATACGTGGTGTCGATCACTAAGCCCCTGAGGGAAAGTGGGCGGCATGATGGGTAACAGTGATGGACGGAGTGATTCCAGCCATCTTATCACAACTGAAGAATGTCGTTTTGAGTGAAAAGCCAACCTGGTGGTGAAGCTCGGGTCATACGTGTAGCGTAGAATCTCATGAGGGTAGCCGACAGACACAATTCTGTCCCTGAGGAGCTCAAAGCCCAAGCTCTCGTATTCCGGAGACTTGTACACTGCAACGAGGTCCGTTTATTTATTTTTTTTAATCAAGAAAACTAGTTTGTGCATACTAATAGTTGACTCATATTTTTGCTCCAAAAAACAAAATGTGATAATAGCGATAACCATAATATTGGTCAGGATAATTATAAAGTCTTTCACTACTTCAGTACTTACTTGCCAGCGTGTAGTCCATGTCGAAGCCGTAACATTTGATGTTTTCCAGCGTCAAGCTTCTGTTGACAAATATCCTGTGATGAAACACAAAGACATGGAGTAGTTGAGGTCAGCTGACGTGACCGGAAAAAGGTCACGACTGTGACCAATTGATATGCTGTGACGAAAGGATTCTTAGGGGAACAATACTGTATACTATTCTGTTAACAACTTTAGGTCGGTCAACCATTTTCAGTCTTATTGTGATTTTATTTAAATTATGACGTTTCTCTTTTCTTTGCAGTATGGTCTTAGTAGTTCTCCCTTGGGATGTTGATCGATGCTCAAAATAATGTAATATAGAAAGTAAAAATAAATAAAATCAGCTAAAATAAATATATAGTGCAAGGACAACAAGTAGTATTCCTCTTCTAGTGATCTCATGTAGAAGATTTTTTTTTCGCTTAAATTCTTGTTGGTTCATTGGCCCATTTTCTTCTCATTTTAATCTGTTATTGCCATTTTGTACCTACTGACTGCCTGCATTCATGGCGATAGGTTGGCCTGGGTGGAGACAATGCCTTTTATCATCTTCTAAGTATTCTCAGCTTCATCTCACTTGACTTGCTAGTCACAGATATACACCAGAGACTCTTGTGTTTACGCCTTCAGGGACCTGGGTGGTCCAGGTTTTAGCCTCTAGATTGCACGCAGAAGATGGCTATCAATATTTACACCTACCTTTGACCTCTAAGGATCTTTCTCTTGAGATTATTGCTGCAAAATATTTCTAGTACAACTCGAGACTACATGATCGAGTATCAGATGATGATAAATAATCTCTAAGAGCTAGGGAGCATGCAGTAGATAACTGAATAAAAAAGAAATAAATAAGTAAAAAAAAAAGAAATAATGGCATTTAAAAAATTATCACGTAAAGAAAAACTTACTTTTGTCCATTGCTTCTGGCAACCTTGGAGTCACCACACAAACAGCGTTCTGTGTCCATCGTGTCCACAGTTGCTGACGTAAAAAAAAAAAAAATCAGCCTGTTGTGTTGTTGATTGGGGATGCAACTTTTCTCAGGGTTGACCTCAGTCCTCATATAAATTGCCCAAGTGACGTAAATTGCAGGATGCCGCAACTCCTCCCTCCTCTGATTACTGCCGCACATTAGCGGGTTGAGAGGTGTGCAGCCTTGAAGATTGTCTTATCAGACGTGCACACACACTTTTATGGGTGGGTGCTGCACCCCTGAGTGGCTCCTTAAAACTTTCCTAATGGGAGTCACGCTCAGCAGAACCCAAACACTTCATTTAAATATTACAATACGCTCACTTCATTAATGCTTAAGCCAATGAGACCTTTCTACTCCCTCTCAAGGATCAAATTTGTCCTGCCTGCAACAGGAATTCAAGATATTGGTTCTGCATGATGCACAGTACAGTCAACATAATCAACTTAATGCAAACACAAAGGCGTTTATTGTTCCCTGAATTCACATTTATACAAGCTTTTAAAATAAAATAAAAAAGCATATTGTTTTCTTAAAAGATGTGGCAACAGGACAAGTAAACATATGTAACCTCGTGTTCTCACGATGAAAATTTTAAATTAAAAAGTTATTTCATCAATTGGTTGAAAGTTGTTCTAAAAGAGAAAAAAAAAAGCAATCATGTTAAATCATAGACAATAAAACATTGAAAAAATAAAAACCAAGTGCACTTCAAATAAGATTTAAAAATATTCGTAAAATTATATAAAAACATTCAACACGTAAATGATGCTAAATCCTTACTTGAAAAAAAGTTGCATCCTGATTAATTAAACATCATCTGCTTTAGTACATGAGTAGATATGTAACATTTGTAATTTAAAAAAAAAAATACTTTAAAAAACAAAACAAACTTCACAACTACAGCTAAAACTTGGTCTCGCAACTTTTACAGTCATCACGTAGTTGCTCATGCCTTTTCCCCTCCTTCAACCTTCCAGATTTGCTGCGGATCCGTTCAAAGTCATCAGCGATCTCCAGAGCGGTTTTATTCCTCATCTCGGGCACGCTGAAGTACACGTACAGTCCGGTAGTCAAGGACACAAACAAGAATATGAGAAAGCAGAAGGCATGGAGATACTCCTGGAATGAAAGCGAATGCATTGTACGTGAGTTTTTGATCCCGACCTCAGGTTTCTGCATTTACATGATGAAGATATGAATGAGCTCACCACTATGATTGGGAAGACCATCCCCACTATAAACATACCCGTCCAGTTCAAGGTGGAGGCGACACCGTAGGCGCTCAGTGTGAATGCCTGAGTGAAAATGCTCCCTGGTATCGGAGGTATTACTCCGCCTATGGAGCAAGAATTTAAACAGGATAATAATAATCTTGGCGGCAGCACACTGCACTATTCTGTTAAGTGCAGTCAACAAACATGGCCGACGTGGCTGCTCATTCCACAAACACGACAAAAACGCCTCGTCTGGTAACCCCATAAACATGGCCAATAAAACAGTGGGACCCGAGCCCTGTTGCGATAGCAGAGGTTTACTCCCCTAAAAAGGTTTGTAATTGCTTGCAAAACCCTCAAAGCACTACTTTTGTCTAAATAAAAAAACTCAACTCCCCTCAACTTAGTTCCGTGAAACTAAAATGCCACAAGATGGTGGCAAAGTACTATTTTTTGTCCAAATGAAAGCCCTTAGTGCCCTTCAACTTAGTTCCGTGAAACAAAAATGCCACAAGATGGTGACAAAGCACTACTTTTATCTAAATGGAACTGTCTAAAAATGGCATGTCATTTTACACTTGCTCGATTGTTTCTTTTTCTTGATTTTTTTTTTTTCTTCTTTTTAGCTTACCTGGCCCAATGGAAAATGCAGAGAGGAACAAGTAAATGAGGGCCATGCTGCAATATGCCATCCAGGAGATTTGATGCTAGGTGAGAAACAAAGACATAAGTGTCAGTTGGAGCTTCTTAAGATGCAGAAATCCGGATTTTAGTGCGGCTCACCTGCAGATAGAGAGTGATGGTGAGGAGGGTGAGTATAACAGACATGCTCATAAATCCTGTGTAGAGGAGCACTTTGTTTCCTGTATTCTCAATGATCATGAACTGCAGTGTAGGCATAGAACAAGGCAAAGTATTGTAGTACAAAAATGATTACACAGTGAGAAACTACCACTAGGTGGGGCTATAATGCTGCTTCTCGGTTCCGTAATGAAATGGCACTTACGGACACAAGCGAGAACATCATTTCACATGACCCCATTCCCAAAGTGGCAAAACGGAGCTGGTTTTCAGCAATGCCTGCGGCACGAAACACTTCGTATGAATAGAAGTTCACCTGCAGTGAAGCGTAACAATATATGTTTATTTACAAGTGTTCATATAGACCACGATGCAAAAAAAAAGTTTTCAAATTGTAGGTAACATATCTAGAAAGATTAGCCATGTTAACCATTGACAGTAACCTCCCCTTTAATGATTGCTTGAAATGGATCAGCATTTAAACAATGAAGACCACAATAAGTCCACAGCATTTCTTGACTAGTGTTCCTCATTTTTAGCCTACCAAAGTGGCCAGAAAGTCATCAATGTTATCTTAGCATATATAGTGTAAAAAGACTGCTCTTGAGTTCTTTATGTGGTGGGACTCACTGCGTTGAGGCCACAAAGTTGCAGCGCGATGAAGGTCACGCAGACAGTTGCCAGCTGCGGGCGAACACTTCTTTCCTGAAACAGCTCCATCACAGAGCGACTTTGGATGTTCTGGAGAGCGGCTTTCTCTTCCAGCATCTCCTCCACCTCCATGCTGTGGTCCTTGTTACCCCAAAGCCTTGTCAAAGCTAAACAGCAGGACCAAGGTGTGACTTGTTAGTACGTTATTTTCAACGTGTGCTCGCACCTTTCTCGCAAGCTAGCCGGTCTCCTTGGCTCAGCAGTAGATATTTGGGCGACTCCGGCAGGAAGGGGAGGGTGACCAGCTGAAAGAGCGCAGTGAAGCCGATGAAGCCGAGCAGCCAGGGCCATCTATCCTCTGTGCCAAGTAACTCACTGCAAGGAGAGTGTCCATGAATTAGCACCAAAAGGAATTGAATCGAACTGCACTTTTGGGTCATTTTCGGCCGAAAAATTTCGCTGGCCGAATTTTCGGTGCATCCCTAGTAACAACCTTGGTGTTTATACAAAAACTAGTCAGGCTTCAGGTTCGTTTAGGTTCAAGAGAAGAGCCAGGCAGGTATGCGCGGACTGATTGCCAATAAATTTGAATGATCTTAGTTCAGGGCTCGAAACTAACGATTGCCCGATTGCCCGGGGCAAGTAGCGATGGCAGACGGGCAAGTAGAATTTTTTCCTCACTTGCCCGAACTTGCCCTGCCATAATACCATGTTTTCAAGCTGTAAAAAGACGATTTTGTGCATAATTTCTCGCAACATCTGCCGCTTCTGGTCCGACATTTTGTTTTCTAGGGAGCGGTTAGTTTCTCGTAAGTCTGCAATACATTGATAACGGCAAAGCGCTTCGTAATTAAATGCATGCTCCCTTACCCGTCCCTGGCTCTTCTGCGCCTGCGCACCAGCAGAGCTTTTTTCCGGTTGGCGGATACGAAGGCATACGAAGGCAAAACTTATAGTGTTGTCTTTTTTATTGCAAAAATGTGTCGGGCAAGTAAAAATCCACTCCAAAAAAATTCGGGCAAGTAAAATTTTGTTTCGGGCAAGTAAAATTTTCTCTAACTTGCCCGAGGGCAACTTGGGCAAAAAATAAGCTTCGAGCCCTGTAGTTAATTCTGAACAAAGCCACACCTTTAATTGCGAGGGTGTGGACTCTTGTGTAAACACAGCTTAGCGGTTCACCCCTTTCAAAACTTTTATTCCTTTTTTTTTTTATATAATTAGGTTTATAGGATACAGGTCACAGTGGTGGATTTTGTTTTTCTTTTGCCATCTCAAGAGGGGTAGGCAGACCTTTTACATCCACTGCAGATTTTGGCCACTATGGTGATCATTTGCTCATAAATATTGGATTATGACAGTACAATTTGTTCCACAATATTCTCACCTGAGCCCCAAAACCTGACCAGTGAACTTCCCTAAGCCGACGAAGGTGGCAACGGTCACGCCCACCATCGCTTTCAGCATCTTCGGACTGCATTCAATAATGTACAAGGTGTGAACAGACATATTGATTCCTGCAAGTAGCCAAAAGAAGCATTTTAGGAGCTCATCCTGAGTTAAAAATTAACCAAATATTAAAAAAAAATGTTGCTTCCTAGTCTCACCTGAATTGACACCGTGCAGAAGTCGTCCTACCATAATCAACTCAAAGGACATGGCTTTTTGGCTCAAGAGCATCAACAGCGCTCCAATTATAGCCACAAAATTGTTTAACAAAAGACATTTTCTCCTGATGGGAAAACAGAAACCTGCATGTATGCCAAATGTAATAGGGAAAGAGAAGCCTTTATTTGCACACTAACCTGCCAACCATCGAGAGGCATGGAGGTGCCAAGAACGAGCCCAGCAAGCCGCCAATGCAGAAAATGGAAACAATAAAGGACCATATGAGCGAGACCTGCCAATCTTGTAAGTAGACGTTGTACCTCTGTATGCATGTTTGGTTAATCAGCTGCTTGATGTACTGAAATTAGCACAAATAAACATTTTCTGACTGAAAAAACAAGATGAACTTTGATTATAAGTTGGGCAAAGTGGTTCTTAATTTATTGATTTAAGTTAAGTTTTTTTTTTTTTATATATATACTTACAGCGGAAGGGGCAGTCACTACAGATATTCCAAATCCGTATTGAAATGTCCCACCGATGCCCGAGATGAAAATGGCAACGATGACAAGAGGACAGTTCAGCTGTGAGGAAAAAGCACGGTAGTATTAATTTTAAATCTGAATGCAAAATGATCTTAAAGGAAAATACAATTGAGCCCTACCAGGAGTGATAGGTGCTGGAGCATTGCTGGTCTGTTCATGGGCAACGTGATGAATCACTGACATGCTAATCTGGTGTTTCTCACTCATAACGTTGGCCTGAAATGATTAACACCAGCTAAAGAGTTCTATGACTCGTGTGTGTGTGTGTGCGCTTGCGTTACTTGTGTGCCAATCATGTTTGCGCAAAGATTAGGTTAAACGCTTTAAACGTTCTTCTTCCAGAGGCGTCTTGGCAAGCGCGAGTGGGAGTGTTCAAAAACTCAACCTGTGGGGATGAAGCTCCTCACAGACAAATCTTTGACACTTTCTTTGGGCCTCTATTTACATATATATATATATGAATTTACTTATGAAACCTTTTTTAAATCAGTTTGTACATTTGGGACAGTAATGTAAAACTGTTTGTTTTGCACAACTAACAACCCCCAAAAAGTTGGTGGTTTTGTACAAAACAACCTAAAACCTTGTTTGTTGGGTCTTTTTTTTTTTTTTTTTTAAACCAAAATTAGCTGACCCAACTGTTTAGTGCGTATCATTCCATTTCCTGTCATGAATTGTGTTGGACAGACAGACAGACAAACAAATATTTGCGATCTTGAATACTTAACCGGTTTTATATTTAACCATTGTCGCCCTCTGGAAGAATGACTTAAACCCCGAGGATCATCTTTCAGTCGAAGAATCACTCGAAGAATCTGGCCTTTATAAATGAAATGGTCCATGTGCTGTCACATGCAGGTAAATTTGAAACAGTTGGCATATTTAATAAAAGCCGCCCACATACAAAATGATGAGCTGTCTTAAATGCTCCCCATACACCCGTAACCGGCGCGGCCGAAGCCATCTCGAAGCTCCACGCTCTGCCGAGCATGCACTTTTAAAGCAGGTAAAAGTGGGCTCTCTTACGTTATCAAGTGAAGCCGATGTTTCTGGGCCCTCGAAATAAAATGTGACTGCATCAAAATGTGTTTACTGCTAAACAGTGCTGATATGTAACGCACGATGCTGTTTTACACTCTCCCTGGTGCAATGTATTTCAAGTCAGTGGCCAAGAAGCACCTCTGGCGTTTGGAGAAAACGACTGCAATCTGTCCTGTCCCCATTGCCCCCTCCAGGTCTGAGGTAATGATTAAACCCATAAAGAGTTTTCAATCTCAGGGATGAGTGACATGACTCAAAGAAATGGCTAGTAGATAAGTAAAAAGTTGTGGGTCCAGATTCTCAAAGTGTGGAATTATACCATAGAGCAAATGTCCGGCAATAAATGGTGCAGATGTTTTTATTTGCCTTGCCCACCAGAGGGCAGTATATTACACACAGATGGATATAGTGTCCTCGGTAAAGCGCTAATAGGTAATTAGTCATGCTTTGCTGAGGATAAAGAATGCATTTCTTTGAGTATTGTTGTCTTACCAGTTTTCATGTGTTGCTACACCATTTGTGTTCTAGTATCTCTTATGACATCACAATACCAATGCTATTTGTTAGCCCTTCAATGGCATTTTACATTATTTGTTAGCATTAAGCTTTGTAAAGAGGTTAAAGTTCTTTTTTTTTTTTATTTCAGTATCAGGCACTTTGCAGAGTTTTACATGTTATTTTAAAACCTTGCCTAGATTGTGAGTAAAGGTTCCAGTACATAATAATTGTGAAAACATTTATGGTCGCATAAAAAACCAAGTTCAATTTTAAGGTGAGGTTTGAGCATCTATCTCTTCGACGGTGCCCAATCTCTGCCAACACCTCTTCTTGCAAATTAGAATGTACCAACACATCAGCCGTATATCATTCTGACAGAGGATATAAACCTGTGAATCCAAATCCCGCATGGTCCCATCATGGCCTTGAGCGGGACATTTGAGGCAGATTGACCGTAAATCTCCTGCTCAACGTAAATGGCCGTTATGTCAGTTGCAACGTGACTAAAACTTGGCTGGATGTCAGGTACGTGGAGATGAAGTGTGAGAGGATGTTGTTGTTGGGCAAGATACATTTTGTCATTCCTCCCTGGTGTCCTATGCCCATGTGACCAACCGGGCAAGACTGGGGAGCCAGTGGAGGTTTCATCAAAGTCCGGAAAGTTCATTCCATGATCAATTTGATTCAAGTCTGCAGTTTTTTTTTTCCAGTTTCTGCAGGTGTTAAACATAAGGACATTGTCACACGGTTTCACTAAGTCCCCAGTGACACTTTCATGGTCTGTCAGCCAAACGTTAAATGTCTCATTAAAAACCAAAAAGCAAGAACAAATTTGACAGGGGTGACCCTCCCGCCGATAAGTCGGTCATCAGAGTTTGTAGACAAACGTCAAAGAAGTATTGTGAAGTAATGAACTTTATAATCACTCTCTCGCTAATATGCGCTCCTTCTCTGTGGCGTCTGGTGTTTAATTGATGCTCTTAATCTTAATAGCGATTCTGAACCTCACATCCAGACTCACATCTGTAGTTTTAATCATCCCTTTCCTCCAACGCCTTGGGCTGAAGCTAAAGAAAAGTTCTGTGCATAACTAATCAAAGTAATTATTTTTCTCTTCATCATGAGTTTTTTTCTTTTCCTTCTAAGCAACCTACATTTCTTCTACCAATAACAGCCTCAGAATTTGACCTGGTGACTTTATAGATCTGTAGAGAATTTGGCAAATGCGCTGGCGGAGCTAGAATTTTTTTTCTTTAGGAGGGGATTGGGGGGCCAAGTGTATTTTACGTGGGTTTGCAAAAAGATACAAAGCCCAAAAATTATTTGGAAAATGCTGTTAAACATTCCCTCCGTTCTTTAATGAGGATAGGACGAAAGGCGAGGAATAATTGCCCAAAAATCAGAAAACAGAATAAATGATCTGTCCTGGCACCTGGTGGCTCCACATATTGTTCTTTTCTTGGATTGCTCACATTTAATGCAGAGGTGACCAATTGATCGTGTAGGTTAAAAAGAACGACAGAACATGATTTATTAGGCTCGAGTGCCGTTATTTGAATTTTCCCATCAGTGTGTTTCAAAAGACTAATGAACAAACGTCTTGAAGTGATGAAGTGCTTGCAAAAGTGCTTTGGAACGGAGCGAGCAACTCACAGAAAGCCTGTCTTGAGGTCAAACTTAATACCGTCAGGAATAAACTAAGCAAGCTGCTAACTTTTTCTTCCTTGTCTCAAAGTAATTTCGCTCTCAGCATGTATGATCAAAACATAAGAGGACTAAAGCAGAGCTGACTCTGGAATGATTGTTTCTGGGGTGGTGGGATATTCCATCTTTCATAACATTTTACAGCCAATGGAACAATGATAGGCTCCAGCTCTGAAACACAAACCCTTTATTTATAACCCCAAATAAAAGTTAACTCTCCAGTGCCCCTCTGCAATATAGCTTCTTGGATCATTAACACTACATAGACTGCACTAACTAGACATGGTGGCTGGGATCTTATTACAGGAACGTACCGCCACTTAGGAAGTTAATCATAAATATCATGATATCTATTTGAAATATAGAATTTTTCCCTGTCTGAGCAAATCTGCCTTATAGCTTAATTATAGAATGTATACTAAATTGACTAATGATAGTCTTGTCTATCACAGGGATTTTTAATAGATGGATGGATCCACACACGCAGAGAAGGTGGGAGGCGGTGTCACGTGTCACGCGGATCCAGCCAATCAGGAGTAAGTGCGCAATGCGATGGTGTGCAGAGGGACTGTTTTATGAAAGGGCGCTTCGTGTTCAATGAGCGAGTGTGTGAGAAGTTCGTTCACATACACGCTTAGTAAACGTGGAAGCAACTTTAGTGGGGCAACATAACTAAAGAGGCACAAAATGCAACCGTAAATAGTGTGATCGACATGAGCGCAACTTCGCTTGATGCAAAGGGCTGCAGCGGTCAAGCGATTCCGGGGGTCGGAGAATACTAATGGCCCCGGGCATACGGCCGCTCACGTGGCCAGCAGCCAATCAAATGAATCAAGTCGCCGCGGTTTAACTCATAAAAGAGGCTGGACCGGAGGGAGGCGAGCGCCTTGTGGCCAATAAATGTGCACGCGTGTGGAATTTATGAGTCCTTGATGGGTGATATCGGTGCGAAAAGATAGGATGTGTTTAGATGTGTAATATCGATAAAATACAGTAGCTGGTAGTGGAAACAAATGTACCTGTTTTTTGTTTTTTTAACAAGTTTGGAGGGGATAGCAGGAATGGCGTGAATAAATCATGGATAAATATTTCATTGATACATTTCTTAGATGGATAAATTAATATTTCATAGATGAACAGATGGCTAGATAAATACATGGGTTGGTCGATTGAAAGATGGACACACAAGTGATATAGAAAGATCGATGGTTATGTAATAGATATCTTTAGAGCTAGATGGATAAAGAATGCAGGCACTAGCAAACGAAAACAAACATGGTTTGGAGTCGCAATGACAAAACAAAAGGTTTTATTGATATGAGTGATGTTGTGCTTGCCTGATTTATTTATAGATAATATAAACTAAAGTTGCCAAGAACCAACATCTTAACCCTATTCTACATTGTTGTTAAAGCTGTAAAATGACTTTAAGGACACATCATATTGTTGGGCACACGTTTGGGGTATTTTAGATGGGTTGGGGGGGTCAGAACACAACTATACTTAATTTATATATGTACGACCTGGTACACAAGGCAGAGTCAGTTAACCCGTGGCAGCAAGCGTTTTATGACGTAGTAGCATTTAGTTGTTTTGGTCGAATCTGCTATGGTCTCCTACAAGAGCCGACATGGCTGTCCTGGTCCGAATAGCACACCACCCTTTGCCGGATGCTCAGTGGTAGGCAGACTGCTGCTGCTGCTTTAAAAAAAAAAAAAGGAACTGTGACATGGGAAGCCCGTTGCAGCTGCGGAACCATTTCAATCGAGAGCAGCAGTTGGATCCGAGTCAGTGCCACCGGCACCCCTGCAGACAGCCTTCGCGCTCCACCTGCACTTGCACCGACTGCTGCACCTGCCATGGCCGGGAGAGCTGCGTACTCCGCGGGACGTCGCCGACGCACACCGCGGTAACTTTGAGGACATCTTCGGAAAAATCTTCCAGGCGAGGCGTCCGCGACCCGACTCCCTCTAGTCATGCTACTTCCTCCAGGCATCCCCCTCCTCCTCTTCCTCGTCGTCAGCAGCATCCGCAGCATCCCGGGGCCAGCCACGCGAACGCCCCCCACCATGAGACAGCCATGAGCAGCTGCAGATACAACGGCGGCGTCATGCGGCCGCTCACTCACTTGAGCTCGTCCCGCAGGAACGTGCACGAGTTCGATTCCGAGTCGCAGCCCCTGCAGCCCCTCTCGGCGGCGGACGCGTCGGACACCTTGGCAAGCTCCAAGCCGGAGAACCACTCGGCCGCGCTCATGCCGTACGCGTCCGGGGACGGAAGCGGGGGCTGCGGCCACGGCGGGGGGAAATCGGGCAAGAAGAAGAACCAGAACATTGGAGAGAAGCTCGGCCACAGGAGGGCCTTGTTTGAGAAGAGGAAGCGACTCAGCGACTATGCTCTAATCTTTGGGATGTTTGGGATCGTTGTAATGGTAATAGAAACTGAACTCTCCTGGGGAGCCTATGGAAAGGTGGGTATCTTGAAATGTTGCCAACTTTTTTTTTTTTAGATCTTAACAAGTACACAGACAAGCATAGGAGTAATTTAAGCATGTGTTGTGTCCCTCAAATCCTCATTATTGGGCTCCAAGGTAACTCAGTGTCCAGAGATGTATACTGAGTTGCTAAAATAAAATCCAAAGGTTCACAAGCAGTGTCTTTGAGGTTGATGACCCGTTAATGGACTTGTTGTCCCTCGGAGCAAGCACTTTCCTAATCAGCCGTCATTTTTATTTAGCCAGCCGTGTACCGTAATAGTGTGATGTTTCTCTCTTTATGCCACAAAGTTGTCTTTGGTTTTAGTGTTGTCGCTCTCTTCCAGGAGTCCCTGTATTCATTAGCTCTAAAATGCCTGATAAGCCTTTCTACAATCATTCTCCTGGGACTGATTATCATCTACCATGCGAGAGAGATCCAGGTAATGAAACACACCTTGCATTTTGGTCTGTGTATTTTTTTTCTCCACTCTTATACATGTTGATGTGGCTAAAGTTGGTTAATATGGGATCATTATAACTGATTGTTTAAAAAGGAGGTTATTTTTAGAAATGGTGAAGGCTCATGTATTTATAAAAGTTGTGTAGCCCATAAACATGGACACATTTTGGAGTGCGACCATGTAAGAGCACTGGAATGCTAATTGTCACAAATGACTGCATTTCCACATTACAAGCATCGTTTTTTCTTTAACGTTCACACCGTGCACTCATTCTCCACACTAATTATTCAGAGACTGTTTACTTCACTCGGTGCTGCTGTTTTGATTAGCAAGTTCAAATGGGCTCAGCAGTTAGTTCACTTTTCAATGACTGCGTAGAAATAGTCGCGTCTAGGCACTGAGATAATTACATGTAATGGGGAAAAAGATGAAGGGATGAATGATGCATCCGGCAACGTTGTATGATTTAAGAATTTAATGTGTTTAGTGCATAGCCACACAGCCACACCACCACCATCATGCAAAAGTTCCCCCAAACGCTTGGACAGTTTAATGACCTTGCCCAGGAAAAAAAAACCCGCCACAACAGTTCATCCTAAGCCGCAGCACTTGCGTCTTTGTCAAACAGCCACAAAATCAATAGTGACACATTCTGCGCTGAGAATCTATGTAGCTTTCACATGTGCCTCTTTTTAATTCACTTGAAAGGGAAACTACTTGAATGCAGTCACAGTTTCCAGACGTGTTTGCTTAACAGTCCAATACTCAATTCAGATTATCATATTTTTGTGCTAGCCTTGTATTTTTTTTAATTTACAAGTCTCTGGGGAATATCTGTCATTGGAATGGCCCAACAGTAAAATGTCTCATTGTGGGCCTTTCTTTTATGAGGGCTGATAGAAATGCACATTACCATATTTCAATACGTCTCTAAAGTGCTTCCATTCAATCCTGTAGCCATTTATGAATTAGAGATTTAAAAGTATCATTGTTTGCATCCTTTCAGCCTTTCTAACTTATATGTGTAAATTATTCTATTCCCAATGAGATGCATCAACTTTTCCATCTTCGTGTCAAGTCGAGATTTATTTGTGATTGACGTGGTGGCGCTATGCATTCTTCATTGCTAGCATACTGATGGCTTGAATTGTTGGCCGTGCCTCAGCGCCCATTTATTGGCTCCACTTCCCATAAACACTTTGAGTGCATGTGAATTCAGACTATTTGATAGTCTTGGATGTTAATAGTGAGCGCTTGGTTTTGCGGTGATACTGAAAGTGGCGTGATAAACATAGACAGGCACTCCTGTGCATTTTTACAATTTCCACAAGAGTCTTCATTTGCCTCAGTTTCAACATGGGGTCGTTCATATGTAGATTCAAACTCCCTGCTTTTGAATTTGCAATTAAGATTCATGAATTATTTACTTTTAGGGAAATATGTTAGGAACTGCTCTGTCATGCAATGTTAACTAAAGTAAACATCCCAAATCCCCGATCTCTATTTTAAAGCCACAGCAAGTTTAATGTGGTTGTCCTTTGACCTGCAAAGATTAGGCAAAGTGGTTTTACATAATCCTGCTCACGTACGGGTAATAAATAAAGACAGCCTCGTTGGTGGAATATTTAAGACGCCAATAAAAAAACTGAAATACCTCTCAGACAGACACGAGAGATTAAAGTTTCTTTATGAGTGAATGTGAAGATGCTACACATTTTTTTAAATCATTTCCTACGCAGAAAACAAATAACACGTTGGAAATTGGTTTCCAAAAATGAAGTGTATTATTATTATGTTTGAGGTATCTTAGTGATGGGAAAAATGAAGCTTCATGATGGTTCATGAACCAGTTGTTGTGTTTATTGAGTCTTCTAGATGGCACTCTTCTTCGACATTGACTTGCCATTTCTCAAACTCATTTTTTAAACCAACAGCACCATCTAGAGGCGCCAAAAATACATCTGGGGCATGAAGCAAATTTGAAGCTTCATTTCCATAGTATCTAAAAAAAAAAAAAACCAGAAGGTCGCTTGTATTTAAAATAATTATTTTGTATTTTATAATATTTATAACTTTATAGCAGGCTCTACATTAGGTGTCATCTGTATTCACAGTCAATAGGTTGCACCAAGCCACATTTTGTTTTTTGAATACACTCCAGTGTTGCTGTTTTATGAAACGGTAATTGTAGGCCTGCCGAGATGTTGCCCCCCCCCCCCCCCCCCCCCGCAATGAAATCCATTATGCATGCACGTCCCTGTGTATTCACAGATGTCTGTCACATAATAAGTCGGCACTATGAAATGTTCCCTTTACCACTCCCAGCTCCTTAAAACTGATTCACTTGTCAAGCTCGGTAAATATTACGCCCGATCGTTTCTCCGTCTCCTAACAACGTGAAATGTTTTTGGTTTTCTCGCTGAAAAAGGTCACGTCGGACAGGAATAGATGCCTACCTGCTGTCACGGGAATTAGTTTAGGAACATTTGCCGTGCTCAGGTGGCCTCCAGAGGCCTGTGTATTATCCCCGAAAAAGTGAGGCGGGGTGTCCGTGAACTAGATTGGTCTCGTCATCTCCAATGGCTTTCATGTGAGATCCTCACTGCTGATGTTCAGACTATTTTTAGTCCTCCTTGAAGTGTTAGCAGATGATGAAGTTGCCTTGATACCTCTCGTTGACACATGGCCATACGCCAGAGGAATTTTTAGACTTTTTACTTTCGCTGCGGTTGCTGTGTTGGCAGCCAGCGACTTAGCGTACCGATGGAGATTGTGTTGCCCACCCCCACCCCCGACTTTGATTTGTCATTGTCAGCGGGCAGGCGTCATCCTGCTTTGAGATGGTCGCCGGGTTCACCTTCATCCCCAGGAGGGAGGGAAATTAATATGTTCACGTTTTTTCTTTTTTAACGCTCACGTCAAAGAGGTATTTTTTTTCTTTTGCCCAAGGGCCATTTTGTTGAGACTAACGTTGAGATGCTTTGTGGTGATGGTTCTGCTGAGTTTCCTAGATGTGGACTTAAGCTAAATTCTTTTGGGGGCTTGTGTGTCCTTGATGTCTGTTTCAAATTTGCATAGTATTAAAGTTAGTTTGACAAAACAAAACAGTCAACAAAGGGAATTTTATTTGTCATAGGGGTGTTTGTCACTTTTGGATTTGTGATTATTGTTAGTTTTTTGACTTTTTTTTTTTTTATTCAGTTAGTTTTAGTTTTTAGAGCAAATTTGTTCCTCTTCTTTCTTTTATATTTTTGGAAATTGTGCTAGTCAGGTGACCCGACTGGCTGCTGACCTCAATGTTTTTCTCCGAACATACAAGCTTTTGGAGAAGACATACTTCTTTACCGGGACCCTTAAGATAATTTATTGATGACAGGCATCCTCGTCTAAAGCGTGCTCTGCATGGCAATGTGAACACGCGGGGCATTTGGGTTTACCTCAACCGTGCATCAAGGAAGAGAGATTTACTCAAGCGCTTACTTTGCTTGATTAAAAAGACTTTATTTGCATGCATGAAACTTGATTTCAAAATGGAAGAAAAGAAAATCAAGTGGGAACGTACGGACGTACCTGCGACACTTTCAGATTTACACAGCAAAGTGGCCCTCTTAGTGGCTGGCTTTGATATCATAAATAAAGCATTGCATTAATGTCTAATTGGGCCCAACCTCTCAACTTAAGTTTGCTAATGAAATTGAGCGATTTCATTCTGGATGGCAAGATATATGTTTCCCAATCGACATTACACAAATTAAATATTGAGCTGGACTCCATTAGTTATATTGAGCGTGGTGAAGGTGGTAACCAGCCCAGCTAGCAGAACTGGTGAGCGGGTCACTAAGGCAACCAAAAACTTTCTCACTAAACTAGAATGCAGCCTGTCTTTGTATTTCAATTGTGCGTGGCACGAGATTAGCGTGCTCGTTTTGAGCACATGTCCAATCCGTCCTTAGCTCAACTGCCGGGTGAAGGTTATCGGATCCAATTGTGTGTTACAAAAGAGCCAAACACGAGTGTCTTGTCTTTGAAGCTAAAAGGATAATAAGGGGGAGAAAAGAGGTTAATCCATTGGGAACGACAAAAATCATGCGCTATTTACTCACTTTCTTTGTCTTCAAATAAATTGGATTCGTTCCTTGCACCATTGGGCACAGCGACGATATTTCTGTAAAATGCTGCTTTTCTTAACGTTTGTTTTTCCTTTTTCAAAGTATGATGACGCAAAAAGTAATTTGCTGGCAGATGTTTTTTTTTTTTTTTTTTTTTATAATGTGTAGACTGGCCCTTTCGATTAATCAACACTGGAGCATCTAAAAATGGCATATGGTCTTTGCACAAATGTTCATCGCAGCTTGAAAACAATCATTTGTCTTTCTCTCGCTCACGTTGATGCTTTTTACATCAACTACACCGTAACAGGCAAGCAAACACAATTTGAAAAAAAGGAGACCTTATTAATTATTCTGTTGACGTGTGCAGTTTCTTCCAGCCTGTCAACAAAAACATAAATAAGAGATTCCTCCGTGTTTCCTACAACAGATTTTTCCAGAGGGTCTCATTAGAATTTAATATTATACAAAGGGTGACATGCTAAATGAAATAGTTACCTGGTTAGTCTTCAACAATAACATTGCTTTAGAACACACATAACAGTAAATGGACCTCGTTTAAACTCAAATTCAAATCCCGTACAATTGTTTCGAAAGCTTTGCTTGAATTATAATCCTCAACAAATTTTGACTCTTTGACTCCACGCTTTGTGTCATAACTGCTGTTCTCGTGCCATCTTTGAATACTCCGTGATGAAGGGCCCTTGAGTGTTGTATTTCAGGTCAACCATTACCCTAATTGCTTTCCGCCACCAAGTAGGCTCTCCTTCTGCAACCGGGGTCTAAATGTTTAATTACATTGTTTTGAGGTAACAAGCTCTGTAAACGTTTCACACAGGGATGTGTGTAGTTTAAAATGTAAAATAAAACGCAGCTTGAGCCGCACAGAAAACAGTGCATTTAGTGAGCGTCAAGTAAGTAAGTAGGAGGCGGGAAACGGGAGGCCGGCCGACCGCCCGCCATTCGTGTGTTTGTGTGTCTACATTACACCCGAGCGGCCGAGCAGGTTAGGGTTACACACTTCTCTGACAGATGTCTGCTTGTCAAAAGAGCTCGGTGTCACTCTGCTGATATGAACAACGGCCACTGAAAATTTAATTGACGTGTCTTCATGTGTTTAGGGGAAACGGATTGTGGCTTTTAAATAATTATAGATGAGTCGGGCTGCCTTTGTGGGGCCACTCCGGGGAACTTGTAGCTTGCTCTGTTCTGGTTGTATTCATACAAAGCAACCTTTGACGTGAGTTGAGGCAAAATAGGCGGAGCCAGTTATGTCATGTGGAAGGAAAGCGGCATTACACTGAGTGATTTTTTTTTTTTTTTTGTCCTTGGTTTGAAAATGGTGAAAAAAGAGATTGTAATATCACATTGCGGAGAAAAGACGATTCAGCAATTTAATTTCATGGATCACTACTAAATTTACAATCTAGGTCGCCGATCCCATTAGGCCTCCAGGACTTCTTTCACCTACATAATGAGAAACGTCAAATTAGTCTAAATGGAAAGTTACTGGCAAGGTTCCGATGTGAGCTTTGCAGTATGATGAATATCGGTGTGTCTGCATAGTCGACATTGTTGTTCTGAGCCCTTTTCAGCATATTTTACGTGCGATTGTAACAAGCTGCGTAACTCAATGCAGTTTAAGTTTATTTGTTTAGCCCGACTCGGCTCAACTAGGGCCTGGAGTTGTAAATTAACAAAAGGCTATAAAGTCTTTGTCCGCCACTTCAGTTCGGTAACCTGTTTTTGAACTATAGTAAATTACAATGTCCTTATCAAATAAATGAAGTAAAATACAAGCACAGTGGGGGCTGAGTAAAAAAATATTTGTCATTTGTTCAAATTATAATGCAGCAAAAAATAAATAGATAAAAAGATGAATTATCCTGGAGGCAGAAATTAAACTAGTGAAATATTTGACGCTGTACATAAAGGCAGAGGAGGACACCTCCGATGGGAATAGACGGGGAAATCTATTTGGCAAATGTTGTGGAAGGTTTGGGAGACTTCTGGAAAATGTGTAAACGAGATAAGAGAGCACCGTGATCCGACTGCTGCCATTAGTTCGAGGTGACAACACTCTGTCTTCATAGAAAGCTGTGAATTGCACTGAAAATAATGAAGAGTAGAGAGGAGGGGTCTCCGTGTGTGTGTCTTTCGGGAAGTGATAAAGGGTGTTAAATTACAGCCACATTCAAGTCCCCCCCGAGAGATGACGTCACTGGTGGTCATTGGCACGGTCCACTCAGAGGCAGCAGCAGATGTTTGCATCAGTGCCACTCGAAAACGCTGACTGCTAATGTTGCACCTTTCTCGCCTCTTGTTTTATTCAGAGTCCAAGTGATGAGGAGAAAAAAAAAAAAAAATCACAGAAGTGGAAGAAAGAGAAAATCGCCTGTGGTGCATTGAATACATTTGAATGCAAACACCACTGCCCCCGAGTGCTTTAGATCCTTTCACATTATTGTAAATAAAAATGCTGGAATATTTGTCACGACGGGGCGTGAAAAAGCGATTGTGGCTGTACGACAAGTCCGAATGTGGCTGTACGACAAGTCTTTTATCCGTTCCTGATTGCGGGATGCCGTGTCACTGAGTGAAAGTGCACGCTGTTGCACCATTATCCCACTTGGCTGGGTTGTGCATAAAAGACGAAAGCAGATAAATGGTGGAAAGGTGCTGGTGGTGCACTTTGAGTGCAAACGCCACTGCCCAAAGTGCTTTCAATCTTTTCACATGAATATAAAAAATGAGCTGACGTGGTTTGGATTTACAATTTGTGCTGGGAAGTTACATGGAACTAACTTGGTCACGATATTTGAGCAAGTCGTAGACAGATTGTAATTATTTTGTTGGCCTTTGCGGAGGAATTCTTAAGTGATGTCTGCCATCTAGTGGTGAACGCTGTTATTACAACTACGCTACACTGAATTTTATTTTCAAAAATGAATTGAGTGGCCCGTCCCTGCTCTAAATTGTCCATTTTTGAGAATGTGAGCCCGAATTGTTGTCCATTCACCCAAATTCAGCTAGCTAAACTAAACAAAATAGAGGAGCAATATTCTTGTAATGATTTAAAGCATATTTCTAAATAGTGAATCTATTCAAAAGCAGATTTTTTTATTCATCTTAGATTTCTTTTATGGCTGCCTTTGCTTAGCGTTGGCTTGCATTTTTATTGGCTTGCAGATTGTCAGAGTGAAATGCTGTAAGCTGTTTTATTGATCATCAAGCGGACACGCGATTTCTCGGCGATGGGCTTTTTGATTCCCATTTGTTATGTAATACATTAGTGTTCTTTTTCATTCATTTATACGCTCGTGTCGATATTAAATCAATATGTACTTTATTCGTGTGAGTTAGACTATCTGACGAGAAAATTTCTAATTTAGCTTTGGACCTGAAAGAGAGTTTGTGTTGGATGTTGGGCAGGGGGTGTTAAATCAATTGTCTCCTGCTCAATGTCTTGGCCCAAATCAGAAATAAGAGACTTGGAGTAATGTGAGGTGAGAAATGTACTTTAATGACCCGAGGCCATTAGTGACATATTGTTTAGAGGTTTTAATGATTTCCTGTTGCCTGGTGCATGGCAATGATGAAAACGTTGGCTGCTGTGCTCGCAGTTATTTATGGTGGACAACGCGGCCGACGACTGGAGGATAGCCATGACCTACGAGCGCATCTTTTTCATCTGCCTGGAAATCCT
This sequence comes from Syngnathus typhle, assembly GCF_033458585.1. Lineage (NCBI taxonomy): Eukaryota > Metazoa > Chordata > Actinopteri > Syngnathiformes > Syngnathidae > Syngnathus > Syngnathus typhle. The sequence continues at coordinate 6,027,129 of NC_083749.1, forward strand.
GGTGTGCACCATCCATCCCATCCCGGGAAACTACACCTTCACCTGGAACGCCCGTCTGGCCTACACCTACACGCCATCCCAGACGGACGCTGACGTGGACATCATCCTGTCCATCCCCATGTTCCTGCGACTGTACCTCATCGCCCGCGTCATGTTGCTGCACAGCAAGCTCTTCACAGACGCATCATCTCGGAGCATCGGGGCGCTCAACAAAATTAACTTTAACACTCGCTTTGTTATGAAGACCCTCATGACCATCTGTCCCGGGACGGTGCTGCTGGTCTTCACCATCTCGCTGTGGATCATCGCGGCGTGGACCGTGAGAGCTTGCGAGAGGTGCCTGGATTTTCCTTTTCCTTTTATGCTCACGCTATGCTGCGCCCCTCAGCATCAAACATAGATAAGGCACAAAAATAGATCAGCGCCACGCATCCAAGATCTCAATTAGCATTCAGCAACCACTGGCGGCGCTAGAGGGGGGGCTTCTGGGGCACCCCACCCCAATAATTATTTTCTGATTTTACCGGGATGTTTTTTTGCAGGTACCATGACAACCAGGACATCAACAGTAACTTTCTCGGGGCCATGTGGTTGATCTCCATCACCTTTCTTACGATCGGATACGGAGACATGGTTCCAAATACGTACTGTGGGAAAGGAGTCTGCCTCCTGACTGGCATTATGGTGAGAAATTTAGAAACGTATGCAGAGGATGGCGACAGAAAATATGGATTTACTTATCAGAAGCTTTTGGAGTCTGTGGCAAATATTGCCCACTCATCCAAAACAACATTTGTGATGTCACAGCAAGGGACTGGCTCCCAATCTCTGTTCTCGTTCATTCCAAAGGTGTTGGGTGATTTAAGCTCTTCCACACCGAGCTCATCCGAGCATGCTTTTATAGATCTTGCTTTGGGCATTGGGGAATAGAAAAGTGCTTTCCCTTAACTTCTCGGACAAATTTAGAAGCCGACATTGCTCTGAATGAACAATTAGTCCATTTAATGGATTTGATCATATACCATATGTTGTATTTAGAGTTGTTAGGTTTATGGTATTTTATGAGGAAAATATTCTCCCCAACAACTTTACTGCAATGCTAATATTAATCCATTAAAAAGTATATAATATAATAAAGTAAATATATTATTAACATTTCTCTTACATAAATACAAAACAATAAATACAAATAACTGGGTTTTGCCTATTATTAATAAATATATATTAAAAAATATCTAATATACGTATATAATAAAATGAATATATTATTAAAATTTCTCTTTGTAACAAAAAATAATAAAAAAAATTGGGTTTTGCCTATTTGCCAGGGTGCAGGCTGCACGGCCTTGGTGGTGGCTGTGGTAGCAAAGAAGCTGGAGTTAACCAAAGCTGAAAAGCACGTTCACAATTTTATGATGGACACCCAGCTCACCAAAAGAGTGAGTCACCTCCGTCGGCATGCTCGCTCGCGTCGGATTACGCTTCAACTTGTGTTTTCCTCGGCCCCCTTCAGGTGAAAAATACAGCTGCGAATGTTCTCAGGGAGACGTGGCTCATCTACAAAAACACCAAACTGGTGAGGAAGATGGACCATGCCAGAGTCAGGAAGCACCAGAGGAAATTTCTCCAAGCCATTCATCAGTAGGTGCCATGTTTTGCAAACGCTACCTTTCATTCAGCCGAAACCTGAATTGTTTGACACCTGTAGCAAATTAAACAAGCCCTCACGTGGATTTTTATTTTTTTTTCCTTTCCTTGACTCAATTCCATTTCACAGCTCAGCAGTTGATCTGACTTTGTGTGGTCTACAGGTTAGAATATGCAAAGGCCATAAATGTATGTAAATCAGTCTCGCCGCCACTCAAGACTAAGAGGCTCTTGTAATACATTTATAGTAAGACCAGGATTGGAGCAGTCAGCGTAAAAGCTATTTAAAAAGCTTCTTCTTGGATTAAGATATGTAAAAACATCCCTGGTGTGTGAACGTGTGTGTCGCTGAGGAGACCAAATCAAATCATTTTGCTGTGAATTATCGATTCATGCCCACTCCCGATGAGTCCGACTCCCAGGCTGACCTGAGCCTTTTTGTTTTTATGCTTTTCCTAACGGGCTCATTCACACTCTTACCTGGCAGCGCGAGCCCTCCGAGGACAGCCAAAGTGCGCTGTGACTCCACTAAAGTATCGATCGTAGCCTCACCTTGCTCGGGTTTTTTCTCCGTTGACACAGAGGCTTCTTTCAGCGGCAATCAGCTCAGTGCTTTGTTCAACTAAAGGTGACTGACTGTGCTCTTATTTAGTTTTAGAACGGCACTATGTGCTGCTGTTTGTACGTTTTGGTTGCTCCCTGTAGTTTGATGTCTGTAAATAGGCCTTTGTGTGTGACTTTCATTTGACGCATTCGTTTGTCTTCTGTAGGCTGGTTCCCACACAATATGTCTTTCTGCTGCTGCTGCAACCCGCATCCACATTTGGCGTCATTTATAAAAGCTTTTTGCGGTCACGGATGACGTGACGTGACGATGACACATAAACCTCGTGCGCTCCTCATTAAGAAGTTCCCTCGGCGCTTAAGATAAATCTGTAAAAGGAAGCAGATCGGGTAGGAAAGAGGCACGTCCAGCTCTGTGCGGGAATGTCGTGCTCAGCATCCTGTAGAGATTGTAACACGCACAAGATGTTGTGCAGTGTGTGTGTGTGTTATCAGAGCGCCTCGAGTATTGGCTGAACTGTGTGTGATGCTTGTATCAAGATGAATGTAGGACAGAAAATGGCCATCAGCAAGCAGATCAAAGTAGACGCTGCTGCCCTTCCTGTATAGTGCATTCAGACACACTTCAATTGTAATTGTATTAAATTGTATTAACGGGAAGGATTCATTCGATTTGTAGTCAGCCATCCACTTTGGTCACTGTTTTTTTACGCTCATGTTATCATCATTGATCAAAAATGCTATCACCTTCTTAATGACAGCGCTGCTATGACTGGCTAAAGGAATTTGCTATGTTCATAGCCACAGTGGTCCAAAAATGAATGTGTCGTAAAAAACTTAAAAAAGGCAGGTCAGGACTGAGACCATGTTAAGGCTAGTCAAGAATAGTGACGGAATACTATGAGATTATTAACACAATCTAGACCAAATGTGTCAAACTCATCAGATTTATGGATTCCCTCGTGGGGCCATTAATGACTTAAATAGAAATAAATGTGTGTGGACATTATCACATACACACAACCGAATTTTCCAATTTATTTTGAAATTGGGATTATAACCAAAAAAAATTGCAATATCTCATTGTTATTAAAAGTAAAGTAAATTTAGAGTTTGGGTATTTTAACAAGAAACATTGAGTTGACACTCATGATTTTAATTCTGTGGGCCACGTAAAATGATGTGGCGGGCCGAATCTCGCCCACAGGCCTTGAGTTTGACACCTAGACCCTCATAAAATAGTAACTCATTAAAGTAGCAGTGGAACAAAGCTGAAAGGGGTTTGGAATCCTACTAGAATGCAACTGTGTGGCGAGCGGTGCGGCAATGCGAAACATCAAATCACGTCGCTGTGAGACGTCCTCCCTTGGTGCAGTAAAAAGATCCATGCCAGGTGCAAACAGCTGTAAGGCCGTTAACGCTTTGAGGCAGCGTCTGTCTGTTTGGCCAAGCGTAAGTGTCCTGACGTCAGCAGCAAGGTTGTTTTCCTTTGCTTCCTCCTATGTGTGTGTGTGTGTGTGTGTGTGATGGCTCGCTGTAAGATTGGACGCAGTGAAGAGAGCAAGCGCAGCAGCAAACAAGTGAGACTGCAGAGAGATAAAAGCGTAGTTGCTGAAGCAATAAGTCAAAACGGTGGAGATGAGGTTTGCGCAGCAGCCAGACTCAAGAGAAAGTGATTATTTTGCCATCTGAATATATGTCTATGATGTTGCAATAATTCATTTGTCTACTTCATGTTCCCCCCCCCCCTTTTTTTTTTTTCCCCCCTCTTTGTTGTCCACACTCAATGCAATAGAGCTCGAAAGTAAGTCTTCGCCTCACATTTAGACCCGGTCCTGTCGTGTGCATGCTAACGAGAGCTTGTCCTCCTTTGCGATAGTGTGACTAAAAATCACACGCCCTCATTTGATAAGTGAAATTCATGCCACATTTTTTTTTTTTGGAGAGAGGGGGTAGCACATTTTGTCAAACGTCTTTTTCACAGTGAATTTCAATTATCAGCGATGGAGGGTGTTTTTTTTTCCTTTTGTGCATGGGTGTGATGACAATTTGATTTTTAATCAGAAAGCCACTGATTAAACTCCAATCAACTATGCTTTCATGTACCAAATGATGACGACTCGAGCTCTACAGCCAGCTACTGCAACATCATTTATCTCCCTTGTGTTTTGTTGAACAGCTTTTGTCAGCCTCATCAGGGCTCGGAGGTCATCTTTCGGTGTGTGGAATCATTGTTTGGCCTGCTCCTACATTTCCTCTATTTCTCCCTTGGGTGACTCAATCACAAAGATGATGGCGGCAGCTGTCATGCGTATCCCTCTCTTGGATATAAAGTTGGACACCTTAGGCGCATTAAGAATTTAGTTGGAAGCATATGTTCAAATTTGGACTAAGTTTCCAGCAATGTAACACTTGGTGTTGGATTTCTTTTAAAAAGGCGGTTTGCGCTTTTGTGGGTGTGGACACAGCTGTTTTGATTCCCCACCAATCAAAGCAGCTCCTCTCATCCCCCCTTTAAATGTTTCAATTCCCCATTTTCCATTGTATCAATTCCATTCGAGGCTCTGTCCCTCCCCATTACCAAGGTTAACGTGGGAGTCAAGGCGAGAGCCTTTTTGCTGCAAGATATGCGAGGAGGTACGTGACCCCAAGGGAAGGTCAAACCATAGCCAGCCGCCCGTCATTTGCAAGAAGCCGTAAAACTGTCAGCAAAGATAAAAGTGCGACTCGGTGGCGCAAATGTCCGCGCGAAATAATAGCGAGGGCTACGATAAAAGCTGAAATAAATAAATAACACAACACTAACGAGGAGTGACACACGCCGAGAGGGTTTGTGTTGCCATGCTGTCGTCATGAATAACAAGCAGAGGCCGTTCCTATGCACAAGCACCCATGACGGGTGATTGACCGAGGAGGGGGGACGCATTAGGAATAAAACGCGGGGCGAGACGGACTCCATGCGCTGACCTCTACATCGTTTTCACTGCCATCGGTCAATTGCAGTCGGGTTGGTGTGACACTGAGTACATATCAACGTTACATATTCTCCGCTACACATTTGATTAATCAAAAGAATAGGAAAGTCATATTTTTGGGAGCCCTTTGGTTTTGGTGTCCGGGCATTTGGTCCTTTAGTGGCTCCTTTGGCGCCCTCTGCTGGTCATGTGTGCTTATCTCCAGGACAAAGATGCTCTTTCCAGATTGAACATCAGCATATTTAGTTCCCCTGTGGTTGTTCTGACATTTACATAACCGGATGATCCCATTCAATTTATCTTGTGGTTTATTTATGGAGGAGTTTTATTTTGTCTAAAAACACAAATGGTCAAATCTCTACAGCTGCTTTTTAAAGGTCACTGTGAGGACAAAAATGAATTAAACAGGTCTGGTGAATTATACAGTGTTTGGTAGTTATAGTTTAGACATGAGAAATACGTGCTGGGGGGATTCATTGGTTGCATTACTCATGAGTAACATTGAAATCATTTCTTTTTGGGAATACAAATTAAAATTAAATTACACATCAGATATCGTTTGGTTCTTGGGGTTATTATATTTGAGTTGTATAATAATGATGTATTTTGTAAAACTACATACAAAATATTTATTTGAATTATTCTTAGGAGGGCAAATTAATTACATTTCAAATGCATAATGGGGTTGAGGTTATTAAAAAGATGCGTAAATATGTAATCACTCATACTTATCTAAATTGTTCTTTGGACAGAATACAAATTAAACAAATGTCATATGAATGTCATATCAAAAACTCAATAGGTAGCTGCTGTCGAAATATTTTATTTTCCCCCCACCCCCTAAAATAGTGACAACTAAGAAACCATTTTGAGTCCACTCGATAGCCGTGGTCTTGTTTGCATTGATGAAGTTTAAAGCCATATAGTCACGTGTCCCCTTCTTTTAGGCTCCTTCCCACTTGCATGCAGCTCCAAGCAACCAGAATGACTCCTTGCATTCTCTCTTTCTCCACACACACATCCCTTGCAATCTCTCTTTCTCTTTCTCCACACACACATCCTCGTGCATGTTCCCGGGACCGTGTTGCGTGCCCTTTGTGTTCATCGAGTTAACCCCGCCCCACTATTGATGGCAGCGTTCATTTACTGGCGTCTGGATGGTCTTGTGTTCAGATTGAGAAGTGTTAAAATGGAGCAACGCAAGCTGAATGACCAAGCAAACTCTCTAGTGGACCTTGCCAAGGTAAGCTATATGGACGATAACGGTTCTCTGCTGCATTGCACGCGAGGAAAAACTGACACGCTTCTCTCCCCTAATGTGTGTGCGTGTTGTTGTTGTTGTCACGCATGCTGCTTCGTTCCTCAAGCAAAAGTCTACAGGTGTCAAATGAACAGACAGGCCTTTCACATGTGTGCCGATACTCACTTCCGGTCTTTTCTTCCACATTGTGTTGTGACAATGCAGTGTGTGTGTGTGTGTGTGTGTGTGTGTGTGTGCGTGTGTGTGCGTGTGTGTATTTGATAAGGATAGAAAAAAAAGTTTATCTCCAGATGCGCTAAACAGAACCTTTAAGGCAAAGACCGGGCAGTGGGCCAACCTGACACAGCAGAACCAGTAACCTGGGAAAAAGACTTTCACACGTATACACACACACACACACATTTAGATATAGCGAACGAGGATTTGACATTCAAAAGTACACTGCAGTCGAACTGGACAAAATCTGCACGTCATGAAATGTAATATTTATCAATGTATCATGAAATAAAATAGCTGCAATATGGTTCTGTCGCCACAAGAGGGCAGTGTAGATTCAAGCTACCCTTTGTGGAGCTGCAGTACCTGTACAAGCAGCTTTTGATTGAAGGCAAGCGCACGGTCACTTCATTTTGAAATAAAAATGTATTCTTCCTTATTAAAACCAGACCCTCCTCAGTTATGTTTGTGCCTCATGGAATCTGTTAGTTCCCCTCTGAATTCTTCGTTTCCAGCTCCTCACTAACCTTCTTTGTCCTTCTCCAGAGGTGCTTTCTCTTCCAGTCAGCAAGATATGTGTTCTTTGTTTTGTTTTTTTAATCCCTAATTCTTTTGGGGGTTATTGTTGACATGTTTAGCATCTTTTTTTGCTCCATATCGCATCCAGCAGCAATTCCACAATAGCTTTTACTGCTCTGCAAGTGGATGTCAACCTGGAATTTAAAAGCACAGCTATATAATGTAAATCAATTCATTACAAAATGCTCTGTGTCCTCTTCAACAGTCCAATTTCAAAGTGACAGTGTTTTCAAAAGGTGCTTTATTTTTGGTCAACCTCCCCCAAGCCCCAGCGTTGTTGTTTTTTTCTGTCAAGATGTGAGAACAGATGCAGCAGAAAGTACGATGAAAGTCAGCGGCACCTTTTTAGTCAATTTGAGGTCACTAGCGCTTAAACACGAGTAGCTGCTCATATAACACGAGGCCACGTGGCCCGCGTCTCCTCCAGCAAATATGCTGCTGCTGTCGGCTTCAGCTGTAAAGATAAGTCATGTGCACGTGTTATTGAATGTGTCCCCAACCATCCTGGATGTGCCCTTCTGATTATAACCTTTACTCCTCTTTGGATACGCTCGGTCAGTTCTTCCTCTTTCGGGAGTGATGCTTTTCACTTAGCCTTGCTGACCAGACATAAGGGTTTAGTAGCAACAAGGTTCTTTTTAATAGTTGGCAATAATACCATCTACTGTTGAACCGCTGACTCGCCTGACTTTTGTTACTATGACAACCAGGGACGAAGCCTGAATCTTGCAATTAGTTCCCACTGCTTGCGGCAGCAGTTTATACACAGCGTAATTAGAATGCGGAGAGCAGCGTGCAAAGCTAATGCTTCCCTTTCTCTGCCTTGTCCCAGACTCAGAACATCATGTACGACATGGTGTCGGATTTGAACGAGCGGGGAGAGGACATGGAGAAGAGGATCGCCTTGCTGGAGACCAAGCTTGAGACTCTACTGAGCAACTTGCAGGCTCTGCCCGCGCTCATCAGCCAGGTGATTAGCCAGCAGCACAGGGACTTCCTGGAGGTGCAACTGCAGCCTTACGACAAACACAGCACCGAACGCTCGCAGTCGGCGTCGCGGCGGCGGTCGTCGTCCACGGCGCCGCCCACCTCCTCTGAGAGCAGCTAGGGTCCGAAGGGAAGGCCTCCATTGAAGACTTTTGCCATCATATGGCTAAGTTGCATTTATCTTAAAGCCTTATGGCTTCAATAAGTATTATCCCAATTCTGATGACAGAATCCAATGACAGTGGATACGTGCGGTTTATTTTTTGCTTTCTATTACCTCGTGACGCTTCCCTCAGTAAAGGCCTGTCGTCAGCTGGGAAAATACTGCACTAAAATAGTGCTTCCCATTGGGGGAATGGTTTGAGCTGGATGGGACCGGAGTAACAGTAGAAAGCAAATACAAGCAAGTGTAATCGTTTAGGTTAGAAACAGCATCAATATTTATGGCAAGATTCATTCGTAGCGGGGGTTCACTGCCCTGAGAAATGTAACGAGAGATTTTCAATACACAGACAAAACGTAAACACATTACAATTGTAATAGAAATGAACCCAATTTATTGGTTTATGATCTCCAAATGATAACTCCCCATCGCAAAATTGAAACTACTTCTGACACTTTGTACCTCAGCCGTAATAATAAACCGTATTTCATATCCTTCCTTCGTAACAAATTTCTTTGTTTGAAATTATTTGAGTCCCACTGATAGTTTTGTGCAATTAACTTGCACACTAGTTGAATATTAGCATGTTCCCACATATGTTATGATCACCAAAAGACCAAATAAAAGGTAGTTGGTTGCTATTATAGAGCTATGCTAGAGGTATGCTAAAAGTACTTTTAATAAAAAAAGTACCTGAAAATGATTTTTAGGAAGGAGGGCGAAAGAGTGCAAATTAATTTGGGATATCAAATAGTGATTTTTAAAGTAGGGTGTACGCAGACTGACAATCGGGGCAGAGTGGAGCAGTTATTAAATCATGCAAAGATCCAATTCTTAGATGTCTGTTATGTGGTAACAGCAATGTTTCCCGATCTACTCGAAAATTGTATGTTTTTATGGGGAATGTGCGCCCTCTTGTGGCGTTGCCCTTAATAGCAGAACTCCAGAATGGGAAGCAGAAACTAGAAAGACCAGAAATAACAATCTACTCCATAAAACCATCGATCAGAATAATCTTTTACAGACAACCAATAATTGGGTCTTTGCAGACTTGAATCTGATTATCGGTATGCATGTACAGCACATGAGTAAAAATTCTCCAGCCAAAGTGAATGCATCAAAGTCTGTTACTGCACTTTTATTAATTGATGCACTTCATCAATGACTGATGTTTGGTGATGTCTTCCAACTAAAGAAGATTTTGAGTTGTCAAGGGTGGTTGAATGAAGGCTTGTATGTTAGGACAAGCTCAACGTACATATCTATACAGTACAGATGTCACAAACTCAGTAATAATGAATCTTGTCTTGTCTTGCTGTGTTTCACTTCCTTCCTTCCTTCCTGTGCTCCTCATGCTCAGCTGGACAACAGCGACTGATGTTGAACAACTCGCTGAATACCGTATCTACCTTATAGAAAAGTACTATTTTTGTATATTTTGATGAGGACAAGCACACCTCCTACTGTGTAATAATGAACAGCAACGAGGATCTGGGCACAAACAGATTCAACATACCGAGCATGTGGCGTTAGACTCATCAGAATGGAGTACTATACATATATATTGAGTATGAAATAAAATATTTGAGGTTCTTTACAGAATGTAAGATAATTACCGACTTGTTTTTTTTCTCAATTATATCATTCAAATTGCATTTATTTTTACAGGAAATGATTCCGGTGAGTTGTATTCAAGAGCAGAAATGATAAATGTGGCTGGCAACTGATTTGTCATGTGTCTGCTTTCAATTCATATAACAATCATTCTCTCTCAAAACACAAATTTCTCAAATAATGGAAGCCGGGACTTCATTATTTACTTGGTGGAAGATTTACCACCACATCTGATATGGCCATGAAAGCTGTGGATAGATCATGTTATGTTAATATATTTATTATGATACAAATTTTAATGTATAATCCGTCAATTTTTGTATGCAATGGTATACTATAGGTCAGGTATGGTTAAGTGGTACACCTGGCTGTATTTTTTATGATCATCCTGCGAGTCAACACTCGGGACAAAGAATCGTTACTTACGTGAACATGCATTCTCTCGCGAGAATTCGCACCAGGAAGTCCACGGCGTTAACGCTTGCGTGGTGGCAGTGTGCTAGCCGCACACGTTCTAACGGCAGCCACGTCTATTTACTATTTATCTAACGTTTACTGTTAACGCAGGACTGCGACACAAATTTAAGTCATCATGAGCATATTAGCCAAAATAGCAGAGATTGAAAATGAGGTGAGTGCGGAAAGAAACGTGGCGTTCGCGGAATGAATCAAGTCCCGTTGTAGCTAACGGCTAACTTGGAATGCAAGCAAAAATTAGCCGGGCTCACACAGCCGGGCCTTATGTATTTTATAGACGTCGCACTTTATTGCCTTTTTTGCCTGAAAACATTAATCGTTCTATCATTAGTAGTTGTATTATTCGTTTTAAGATGGAATTTGGGGTTGTCTTGGTGGTGAAGTTGACCGGTAAATATAAACTCCTAATGCGTTGCCCTTTTCTGTTCAGAAACTGAATCCTAGTGGTAAATAAATATGCAATATAGATTCAAATAGTCTTGTACCAAAGGAACGTTATATCAAGTATTTATGTCTTGGCCTTTTTTCACATGTATTCTACCTGTCATTTGTTTACTTGATGCTGAACACATAATAAAACCGATATTGGTGTCTGCTGCCTTTACAGATTTTAAATTGCATCAATTAAATTAGTTAAGTGTTCTACCAGGTTAGGGACTGAGTATTACTACAGACCGCAAACCCGCTGCCCCAAAGTTTCCAAATTTCCTGCAAAACAAATTGAAGCTCCTCCATTCATTTCAACATAGTTGCTTGGCACGCAGGTGACAGCGAAATAATTTACAACGCAGTGATTATTACAGTAAATATTTGTACGAGAAATGGTCACGAGCCCTAAATGTTAATCAAACGGAGAAACAACAAAGAAACTAAAAATAGTCATTAATTTTGCAATGTTATATTAATGCAGAATGTAGTGCTTTATTCACAGTAGTCAAGCATAAGAGACCTTACGAACTTCCATTCTTACTATGCTTTGTCTTAGATGGCCAGGACGCAGAGAAACAAGGCCACCGCTCACCACTTGGGTCTGCTCAAAGCACGTCTAGCCAAGCTAAGGCGGGAGCTCATCACACCCAAGGGAGGCAGCGGTGGCGGCCCGGGAGAAGGTAACGAATGAGAACTCGGTTATGGTTTTGTAATCACATATGACTGAAGTAGGGACAGGGTTTTAAGAAATGTCATTGATTGGTGTTTGACTTGAAATGTGATTTCACCACTGCGTTAGCTTTGTTGACTAAATTTTGAATATTCATGTCTCTATTTTCAGGTTTTGATGTCGCGAAAACCGGCGACGCTCGTATTGGCTTTGTAGGTTTCCCCTCAGTGGGGAAGTCGACATTGCTCAGCAACCTGGCGGGGGTCTACTCCGAAGTTGCCGCCTACGAGTTCACCACCCTAACAACAGTACCCGGAGTCATTCGCTACAAAGGTGCAAAAATCCAGGTACAGGAAAATATAAACACATAAAACTGATTGGCAGCCGCGGACAGTTTTCGGTGTGTGGTTTAATTTCGACATTGCTCTGCTACCTGAAAGCTTCTGGATCTCCCTGGGATCATTGAAGGGGCCAAAGATGGCAAAGGCAGAGGCAGACAAGTTATAGCCGGTAAGACCAAAAACACAAAGGTTTTTTTGCACAGTCAATCGTTCAGCGAAATGAGATTGTGTAAATGGTGTGACATGATGGTGTACCCCCCACCCTTCTCTAGTGGCTCGAACCTGCAACCTCATCCTCATAGTGCTTGACGTGCTAAAGCCTCTCCTGCACAAGAGGCTAATAGAACACGAGCTGGAGGGCTTTGGCATCCGACTGAATAAGCAGCCGCCCAACATCGGCTTCAAGAAGAAGGACAAAGGAGGCATTAATTTTACCGCCACTGTACGTGTCTTTCTAAACGTATTTAGCAACGTCGCCCTCTGGTGGACATCTTATCTGATTTTTCTTCTACTTAGTACTGTGCAGTATTTGGTTGCTTATGTGTTTCCTGCTCCGCAGTGTGCGCAAAGCGAGCTAGACGGTGACACGGTGAAGACCATCCTGTCTGAGTACAAGATCCACAACGCCGACATCACCCTCCGCAGCGACTCCACGGCCGATGACCTCATCGACGTAGTGGAGGGAAATCGGTGAGACGGTGTGCCGCCGTCATCCTTCTTTTGTCGTTCCCCGTGGGCGTGGCCTCTTGGCAGATGTGTCGCTTCGTTGATGGCGGCCGTGTTTGTCTGACATGGTCGCTCTAATCTTTTAGGGGGGGTGGGGAACGCACAGTCCACAGTGAGCCATTCTGCAATTTTGAAAATCATTCATCGAATTTACAATTGTTGTTTGTGTGTTTTAAATATTTATATTTTCATATTATATGTTATGTTTATTCCTCAACAAGTCCATAGTGAGTGAGTCTCTCCCTCTACAGAGTCTATATCCCTTGCATTTACGTGCTGAACAAAATCGACCAGATCTCCATCGAAGAGCTTGACGTCATCTACAAGGTGCCGCACTGCGTGCCTATCTCGGCCCACCATCGCTGGAACTTCGACGACCTGCTGGAGAAGATGTGGGACTATCTGAAGCTCGTGCGCATGTAAGTGTGCGCGCCGGGAGCTCTGCACCCCCCAACACCAATGACGTCTCACCCCGTCTTGCCTAACCTGAGGTCGTTTTTGGGCTTGCAGCTATACTAAACCCAAAGGCCAGCTCCCCGATTACACGTCTCCCGTCGTCCTGCCTGACCAGCACACCACCGTCGAGGACTTCTGCTTGAAGATTCACAAGAACCTTATCAAGGAATTGAAATAGTGAGTATCTTCAGGACTCCTTTTGCTTACAAATTCCACTGTGTGCAGTCCTACATTCTATAACCACAATATGAAACATATTGTTTATGACTAAAATAAGATTTAAAAATTCAATAGATTGTGCTGGTGTAGATAATTAATTGTCCATTAAGGGTAGACAATGCCTCGATTGTTATTGTGATTTGAGGTTTTAGAAAAAGTAACATTTTAGTGCGGCGTCAGCCAGCTGCAGTTGCAAGACAAATGCAAAATTTTGCGACCAAAGATAACAAAGCACCAATTAGTTTAATTGCTCTCTACAGTTTGAAATTTTCTTTTATTCTTTAAGAATCATACAAAGAAAATATATCAAACCTTAAAATAAAGAATAAAAAAAAAAATACAATAAAATATATATCTAAAAAAGAAAATAAAGACCCAAAGCAAGCACTGACTAGTCACAGCCATCGGCCGCTTTATGCGCAGATACTGCGTTTGCGACCGGGCGCTCGGGTCATCAATCAGTCAATACATGAGTGCTGCCGAGCATTAGCGATCCTCCGGGGAGGCGGCGGGGGCCAAGCGGTGTCACACCACATTAGGGAGGAGTCTTTTGTGCCGCCGAAGGCTGTCGTTTGCTGTCGCTCACCGTTTACTTCCATCCCACGTGATTCACGAGATGCCGTCAACTTGTTTTCAGCGCGCTGGTGTGGGGATCGTCCGTCAAACACAACCCTCAAAAGGTGGGCAAGGACCACGTGATGGAAGACGAGGACGTTATCCAGTTGGTGAAGAAGTAATAGAGATTAAACAAAAAATCGGTGCGGCGTGGCTCGCTATCACGAAGGCAAACACTTGTGAAAATTTCTGAGCTTCTGTGTAATGTGCTCGGCACTCTTGTTTTAACCCGGATGACATGAATGTGTACATGTCACGTGGAAACACCTCAACACCATGATTAGTTCATATTGAATATTGGTTAACGCTTGCATTGACATGGAAACAAAAGTATGAAATAATAAAAAAAGAGTCTCACAACTTTGCAAGAAATTTCTATTTCTGTCAACAGGATCTGTCTCACACACCTATTTTACTTCCCACCTATCTCGTGTTTATCAACCTATTTATTGTGCGGTAAGTATAAAAAGTCCTCTCACCCCTTTACAAGGATGTTTTGATATAAATCATTTCAGAGCTTTTCTCCACCATTTATTGTCACTTATAAGCTATTGAAACAAAATGTATTCAGGTTTTGGTAATGTCACTGTTGTGATAAATATTTTGTCCACTTGATGATGGCTGTGTTCCGTAGCATATTTGATGTCCTGAAAAATTGTTTTTCTCCCGAGTGCTACCTTTGAACAATGAGGTCCATCCGATGCTGTGAAAAATCTCCGCAAACCATCACTTGTGACTACAAAAATGACAGGAAAAGCCGACTAGAACATCTGAAGTTTTTTTGGTGGCACGCATAAAAGACAGGTATGTGATAACGCCCATTGAACACAAATTTAAATGTACCTGGTTGTACTTGAATGTACCTCATTGGGCACAATATAAAGTCAACTCATTTTTGATGCAGTCGCACTATTGCAGTAGCAACGCAAAGGCCTCTGCAGCATCACAACCACTCAAGTCTGGCTCAGAGAAGGGAGGGGAGAAAAAAAAAAGGCTCATTTAAAAGGCCTGTCCAGCTCAGTGATTTACGGGACATTGATGATGAAGGCACTTATTCAGCCCGGTGGGCCCCCTCCATTCCTAAACCCCCCCCCCTTTTTCTCCCTCGCCGGTTGGGACGGCCACTCAGGTTAATCAGTTCATTCACTCAGACGCAGTTTGGGGACATCGTCCAGCAGCTGTTCACAACTAACAAGCCTCCGTTGAGCGAAAACGCATGTAGAAGCCGATCTAGTCTGTCGTGCGAGTAGAGGAGCGGCCATTTTATGCTCAACAATGGACTGTGCCCTTGTATCAACTATTATGAGGCTAATATACTGCAGCGTAGTAAAACTACCTCGGACCACGCAGATGACGGCTGCAGTCTTCTACAATTTGTTAAATTAGTTAAAAAAAAAAAAAGTTTGAATCTTGAAAAAATCTTGCCTTAAATTGCTATGCAGTTATGTCCACAACTTTTCACTAGTGTTACAGATGGAGCTACATAATACAATACAAATGCACAGGATTTTTCATTTGAATTTTTGACCAAATTATTAAAATTATCTAATAAAAAGTAACAAAAACGAAGTGAATTTGAAAAGCGAAAGTCAAAACGCACTGAATAAAAAAATCAAAATAAAAAATAAAAGTACGACAACCCTGTTCCTCTCTCGGGTACGTCTGGCTGACCCAAGAGGTGCCGTACACCTTAAATTGGTCACCAGCCACTCAGAGAGCGCACAAACACACACACAGACGTTCACATGACTAGATGGCTGAAGGCCGGATTTGATCAAATGACCCCTGAACTCAACTGTTAGGCAAATGTACTTAACACTTGGTCACCGTACCACTAAATTTAAATTTGTACTTACAAATGTCGGTCCAATGTGGCTGCATTTTAGAGTTGGGATAACTTTTTTGGGGTTGTGGGGCCATTAGATAATAGTCAGTGTAACATGTGTTTGTCTCCAATTGTTTTAGCAAGTATGAATCCAAGCACTTGAAGGACTTTCCAGTCAGCCCAGCATCAGGCACAGCCTCCGATCCATCCCTCCCCCTTATTTCTTCCCCTGTAAATTATAGCAGCACTTTAGCTAATGAAAGAGTTGAAGACCGGCCACTAATAAAAGCCATTTAGTGAATAAAGCACTCCCACTCCCCCCCACTAACAGAATTAAAGAAACTAGCCATTTAGGGAGGGCGGGTGCAGAGGGAGGCCTCTGTATTAATATTTATGAAATGCGGAATTGGATCCATCCTCCGCCCAAAAAAAAAAATCCCCAATCACCATCTCATGTCCAATGGTAGCGTGAAGCAGCGCCCCTTGGCAGCGCACCTATCCCGAGAGGAGAACATCACTGACCCCTCCTTTAGCTGGAAGGAGGGGCGGGAAGGCGATGGTGACTTGAAGGGTGCTGAGGACGCAGTCGGGACAGTCTGGCTCCAGCAGAGCAGCCTGGAAACATCTCAGCAGCTACCGAGCAGCAACCTGGCGGTGGTCGACTTCAATGGAAAAGGTGGGTCTTTTTTTCCACACGGTGGGCTAAAAAGTCAAAGTTCTCTCTTGATTTGATGACAGATTTCTTTTGCAGCGCCACAGGTAAACATTGGAAAAGAACCTGGTAAGAACCTGGTACTTCAGTATCACAATCATCCATGAAAACATCTTCCATCCCTTCAAATCATCTCCAAAGTTCTTCCATTTTGCCATTGATTCACCACCAATGTAAGGTTTCTAACTGTTTCCTGAAACATCCCACAGAAGACAAGACAACAGTCAAGGGAAGGTAACAAGATTGTCCTTTAACCAGGTTAGCGAGGAAAATTTCTAAGCAACGTCTTAGTAGTACATTGTCAATTGGTGAAGTCAGTCGACGGACGGGCTTGCGAACCACTTTGATTGAACAGAGGGGAAAAAAAACAATGTCAATTTGTTAGAATTTAAAAAAAAAAAAAATTGGTGGGGGAAAAGTCGATGTGACCGCCAAGAGAGGCGTGGGTGTGGTTTGACGCAGTTTGTTCGCAAGGGTGGAGCCCCGCTTTTTTTTACCGCAGTGAGCCGCAACCGATGAAGCTTTTTCTCTTTTTGAAAAAATTCTGCAGCCCAAAACGATTCAAAATTTTCATTAGTATTTGTTGATTTTCTTTTATTATTTTTTTAACTGAAATTTATTTCTGTACTTTATTGACAGACAAGCTTCACACAATTTTTTTTTTTTTAAGTTGGGGGTCAAAATGACAAATCTCGAATTTTTTATTCAGATGGACTTGGTCTTTACATCCAATAGAATAATTTTACATATTAAAAAATATAAATGTAAACAAATAAATAATGAAAGTTGTTAAACTGCAGGTTATATTCACTCATGAACATTTTGGTTAAGGGTCAAGTCAAATAAATCCCCTAAAATTTGAAAACTATAAAAAAACATAAAATGGTGAAAATATACAATTAAATGTTTTAAGCCACCCTTCATCTTCTCCACTCCTCTTCAACGTTGACTCAAAGATGTTGTCAATTGGAGCGACAAAAACACTGCCATACCGTCATAAAAACTGCATTTGTCTTTTAAACAATTATTTTTGTTCTTGTTTCTCCTGTTGACATTCTTCTAGAGTGTTTCTCTCCTTCCGTCCCTCATTTGGCTGCCCAGGGCACCATTGTGCTTGATCTAACCATGCAGTGGGTCTCTGTCCATGGTTGTGCCAAGCACTTTGGAGCCTTGCGAGCAAATTCTGCATCCGAAAAACAACCTCTTGATGTTTTTCTTCCCACTACTTTAGACCATAATCAAGACTGTTTCTTATTTTGTGTATTGTAATAAATATTCAAATATAACGTGTCTTTAAATGATGACTGTGGGCCAAAGCCAACATGGCAGATTTGTGAAGTGTCTCAATTACACTAAGTGCCTCAACCGTACGGTTAATAAGTGCAGCTAGTAGAGGTCATTTTATTAATGCTGTTAGCGGATCCATAAATCAAAGCGAGCGGAGACATTGCGTGATGAGACAGTTGAGGCAAAGTGTGCGCTTATGGAGATGATCAAATGTTATTACAGCACTCCACTTGATAGATTCTTTTGTAATAAATGTAGTATAAAGCACTCTTGGAACAAAATGAATACACATTTAATGTCTTTTTTTTCACAGCATTATTTGATGAAGTAAAAGCATAATCTTGTATTAGATATTCCATCATATTGATGTTAATTGAGAAGTATTTATGTAACAATGTGATTATTATTGATGCTATGTTCAGTTTGTCAGTTGAAACATCACCAACATTTGCATTTTGACGCAATGCAGTTGGCTTCCACTGGAAATTATGTTCATAAACATATTGCTAGATGCATACTACTCTGATGCTGTCATTCAAAAACATGTCATTGTAGCAACAGTACCAGAGAAACTTGAAAATCACAGTGATATGACTGATTCACAATTTGGTTTTGTCTGATATCAGAGATTAAATATAGAAAACCAACTGGCTGATTGATTTGTTTTAATTGAGAGGGAAAAATAACAGCAAAAGCATTTCACTAGCTGACCAGGAGATGGTGACAGCGTGGCATCTGAAGACCATGGATTGTTTGTTCTGCTATAGCCTAGGTGACTGATTCACAATTTGGTTTTGTCTGATATCAGATATTAAATAAAGAAAGCCAACTGGCTGATTGATTTGTTTTAATTGAGAGGGAAAAAAAACAGCAAAAGCATTTCACTAGCTGACCAGGAGATGGCGACAGCGTGGCATCTGAAGACCATGGATTGTTTGTTCTGCTATAGCCTGACTGATTCACAATTTGGTTTTGTCTGATAATAGATATTAAATAAAGAAAACCAACTGGCTAATTGATTTGTTTTAATTGAGAGAAAAAAAAACATCAGCAAAAGCATTTCACTAACTGACCAGGAGATGGCGACAGCGCGGCATCTGAAGACCATGGATCGTTCTGCTATGCCGGTTTAAAAAAAAAAAAAAAACGTAATTAGCTAGGGGTCAAAGGTCAAAGTTTACGGTTCAAAGTTCACCCAGGGGTCAAAGGTCGGTTCAAAGTTCACGGGGTCATGTGCACATTTTCGATTTTTAACTAGAGTTGAAAGTTCAGGGTTCAAAGGTCACCCAGGGGTCACCACGGGGTCACCGCGGGGTCAACGCGGGTTCATGGGGTCACCACGGGGTCACCGCGGGTTCAAAGTTCAGGGTTCACTTTTTTTTTTTTTTTTTTAGGTTAACCTTTATTTAACCCAGTGCTTCTCAATTATTTTCTGTTACGCCCCCCCCCAGCAAGAAGAAAACTATTCGCGCCCCCCCTCCCCACCGTGACTATCCTAACTTGTCTTGTAAGTCGTAAAATGTTGCACTGTCGCAAACGTGACAGAAGTAACAATGAGAGCGCCACTGCCCCCTGCTGTAGTAAACGCGCAATTACACTTTATTCTAGTACTGCCAAAAAAAAAGCCTGTTCCCCAGGGTCACACGCGCCCCCCCAGGAATAGCACCGCGCCCCCCAAGGGGGGCGCGCCCCACTATTTGAGAAGCACTGCATTAAGTGCACGTGCGTGAAAAGTTGGGCTCCAGCAGAACGCGAAAATGAACTCAACTTTTCACGCAGGTGTGTTTAACGAGGGTAACTTTGAAAACATATAAATTGGAACGCGGCCCCCGCTCCCTGATTAAGTGCACCTGTGGCAAAAGTTTGGCTCTTGCAGGACGTGAAAATGAACTCAACTTTTCACGCAGGTGTGTTTAACGAGGGTAACTTTGAAAACATATATTGGAACGCGGCCCCCGTTCCCTCATTAAGTGCACGTGCGTGAAAAGTTGGGCTCCTACAGAACGCGAAAATGAACTCAACTTTTCACGCAGGTGTGGTTAACGAGGGTAGCTTAGAAAAAACATATTGGAACGCGGCCCCTGTTCCTTCATTAACAAGGGTAACTTGGGAAACATATTGGAACGCGGCCCCCGTTCCCTCATTAAGTGCACGTGCGTGAAAAGTTGGGCTCCTACAGAACGCAAAAATGAACTCAACTTTTCACGCAGGTGTGGTTAACGAGGGTGTACCTAATAACAGGCCACTTCAAGTACATGGAAATGCATAAGTTGCCGGACATATTACCAGGCTGTAAACTTTGTTTTATTATTTCAAAGCAGTGTATTATTTGTACATTACAGGACGAACACCGCAGAATTACAGAGAACACCAAAGCTTCTACATCTCATTTCAATCCAGTTTGGGAGAAAGCTTTGAGAAAAAAAAAAATCAGTGTGGGATGTTAGCGCGCTACAAAGAAATAAACAATTGAAATGAGTTAACTTTTTTGTTAATTTCTGTCTTATGTCTTCCGGCTTATGAAATGATACCGGAACAGATTCCAAAGTGCTGTTTTTCTCCAGACAAGGACTACATGTGTACATCGGACGTGAGGATTTCCACGGTTGTTATAAGACACTGTGCCCCTGCTACGGAAGGACTGGTTTCACCTGTTTGTAAAGCCCTCTTATTTGTTGACATAAAAGCAGAAACAGCATCACTGTGACTCATATGAAGACAAAGAAAAAAAGGAGTGTTCTCCCATCAAGGCCTTCATCTATCTCTATTCTGATGAAAATACTGTACTGCAAAAGCACATCCACCCAAATGTCATGAAAGGCCCAACAACAGTCAGTGGGACCACACATTGGCAGAGGTCCATTCTTCTCTTTCCAAGCTTCAGCTACAAAAACACAAACACCTTCACACATTTCGTATCCACAAAGTAGGCTTTGGAGGGTTTCATCTGTTAAAAGTCACTTCAGGCGAACATCTGACTGGAACCGCCGCCGTGTTTGTTCTCAGCGGCAAGACGTTCCTGGTTCTGCTGGCGGCCCGCGTTGTCCTTGGACTTGATGACGCTGGTGTAGTCATAAATCCCAACCTCCAAATTCTTGGCCTTCAACGCAGCAGTGTGAAGCTTCTCGAGGAAGTCCGGCATGCCTGTCAGGATGTGATAGAAGACATCTGTTTTATTTTCATGCCAAATGTATTTAAAGCATTAGATGTGTGCCATATTAGAAACTCACTTGAGATAATATATTTTAATGCATATTTTAAATAAATATATAATATATATAAAACATAAATGTAAAAAGGAAAAAATAATTTTTCAACTCACCACTCGACACCATCCAGCTCACACAGTAACGAGGGAAGGCAGTCTGAGGGTCGTCACTGTAGGTTAGCAGGTAGTCAAATCCATTCTGTCAACATCATCAACAAGTGTTTAAAACTTTGGATTCTGGAACCTGAAAATATTGTTTTATAATGACTGAAAATTGTCAGATTCGATTCGAACCTCATCGAAGGACTTGTGGGGACGGATGACCATCTTAGATTGATAGGAGTGAACTCTCACAAAATTTTGAGACTCTGGGACTCGAGGATGCTGCACAGCTCTGAAACACAATGATGAAAAAGGATATTACGTATGAATTTCACATTACGTATTCCATATTAATTTTTTACGTATTACATATTAATTTCACATTTATTTCATTTACAAGGGGCATATGAACAGTTGAATATGAATTCTTAATACAAGTTTTTCCAATTTGATTTTATACAAAGTCAAAATAACAGTTCTTACATACATAAATAATAACTACGTATGCTGTAATAGTTTCTTACCTGGAAACTAGGATCATCAGGTTGTTTTCCACGTCCACCTCATAGCGTCGTACATACACGTAGTCCCTAGAATACATGGGATACTGTGGAGATAGAATTGACATCAATTTAAGGAAAAACTGTACAGTAGTCTTGAAATGTTTTACACCAAAAAAATATACACTTCTCCAAGTACCACTATCATGGCCAGCATTAAAATACAGTGTTCATCAAAAACAACATGACTGTTTTATTTCTATAAAGTATTTTTATTATTATTCTACTGCAACATTATCCACAGCTTCAATGCAAACATTGCACAATTTTAATTACTTAAATAATGATAAACACCATAAATGTTTTTTTTAATAAAATGCAAAAGTATATAACTCAAAAGCAACATAAAACTGAATGGTGTGTTTTGGAAATGATTTTTTCTCATACCACTAGAGGGCGGTCACATGCCACTACAATGCTAAAACGCTGATTTAGCAGCTCTTTAGAAAGTAAATAAATAAGAAGGGGAAGGGGAAACTCACAGGAAAGTGCGTAGCCCAGTGTACAATTTCTGAGCCGGTGTTGATGTCCCGGTCCACCACTTCCAGTTTGATCACCAGGGCATCCCACTTCTTCCTATACTCAGTATCCAACTGCAAAAGACAAAGCAGTGGTCAGTCAAGTGTTGTGCTATTTATATTCTGTGTATTAGTAGTACAAGCAGAGTGTCAACATTGCCATTGGTGACAGAATGATTGCGCTTGAGGTGACTCCATAAATAGCAGACATGAAAGCATTGTTCTCAGTAGTAAAGGCTTGAAATATCAACAAATATGAGTTTTATTTGTAATTTTATTTTTTTCCCCCCGTAGTGGTTTTCACTTCTTTACCGACTATTTATTTTGTCGGATTTTTTTTAACACCTACTTTTTTTTTTTATGTGCATAGGTTTTACCTCAGGTCATACCAATGGCCATTTCAAACTATAGTGACATCATAGAAAAAAGACATTGGTACCTGCACATTGAAGAACTGCCTTGGTGTGACATCAGTGTATGAGCCCAACACTGCAATAAAATACCAATAGAAATAAATGTCAATAGCTCAAACAGGCCACATGTTTGACAAGCCAATTATTCCATTTGTAACCTCTGTACTCGTAGAGGTGACTGTCAGGGATCGGTCGCTTCCACACACGGAAGTCCTTCTTCTCCATCACAACTTCCCAGCCCTGCTCCGTGCGACCACTCACTGTGCCTGCATGTGCATTTAGACTCTTCACAGCATCGAGGGCCTCAAGCTCCAGCCCACACCTGGACAAATGTACAAACATTTTAAAATGATTGAACCTAGAACATTCAGGGGCACTTATTTGGTTGGTGTATGCATGACAAATGAAGACATTTTTTTTTGGTAGGAATGACAGACTCCATAGAATAAGAGCTTCCAAACCTGTACATTTCCTCATCTTGAATCTTCTCATTGTCCCACATGAAGACCCCAGCAAGTGCCGCGATCAGCTTGCCCGGGGAGGGATGCTTGCTCTGGAACCTGCGCCATAAGCTGCTCACCAGGGTCCATCGGGTCCTTTCAGAGTACAAGTTGGAGTAGAGCTCGGCAATCCGACAAGCACGCCGCAACCTCTGGCCGGTGACAAAGCCGCAATGGTCTGCGAAGATTGACAGCAAATCCTTGCTTCTGTGTCCAGATCTCGTTGCAGACTCCGTGGCGAGGACCCCCACCCGGCGCAGGGTTGCTAGGAACAGGCCAGCGGCCCTGCCCAGCCACGCCGCTGAGCCTTGGCCGTCGTCATTCTGCACAGCCCGTCGAAATGACCTAACCCCTGGGAGCCTGAGTGTCCTAACGCCGACCTCGGTAGTGACACGACGGGGCACGGAGTGAAACATGACGGCTTGCTACGACCGTGGCAATTGCTCCCAACAGACGGGATAACTCTCCCAAAATTCGGGTAGCAAGAAATGCTAGTGGAAAGACCTAGCTCCAAGCACGAGGCAAATGTTTATATTAAAAATTATATGGAGTATTTGAGTTCGCAAATGTCCGTTCTCGCTTGGTGAACACGCGACTTTTAGCATCGGCTAGCGTTAGCACGTCACCTGCGCACATTAATGAGCTGAGATTGTTTGGAATTAAATTTGCGAATACCTGCGTTTGTATGTAAATATAAGTGCCTCAAAGCGTTAGATTATCCAAAATGTTCTAATATCCTGGAGCCAAATAGTATTACGCACGTCCCACGCATAACAGCTCCTTTGACCTCTTCCTACCGTCTAGTGAACACGCCTACCCGGAAGTCAATAAGCTTACAGCCTTCTAACAAGCGTGCTGATTGGGAAATGATCAACAATATGATGATTTTGATTGGTCGATAAGGGAAATCGTATATAACGTATTGAATCGGTACAAGCATGTGCGTTTCAAAAGTATTTTATGGCTGTTACATTCGTATAATGGAACGAAATGCAAAACATACTGTGTGGACAACGACTACATCATTAAAATATCTTTCAGGTGGCACAAAAGTAAGAAAACATATCTTACAAGGGAACAGCGAATAGCTCAATCCCAATCATTAGCATTAGAAGGAAATGCATAAACGGGATTTGTTGTGAAAATGAATGCACATTCGGGGAAATCCTTTAGCTTGGCGGCAGGTGGCGCCACTTATCCAAGAAAACAAAAGCTATATCTGCTGAGCATACCGTGATCAAGCATGAAAAATAAATTCCACAGTATGTAATTAGATGACGTAAATACTGTTTGAATAATTCATTCAATTTCTAATTTAAATTACAATACTTTCTCTCTGCATACACTGGCTTTGTCCGATAGAGGATTTGATGGCGTACTGACCACCTTTTGTAAAACGACACCTTCCCTCTGCATGGTTGTTTCCGGGACTCATTGCCAAACCGACAGGGTTGCTAAACTACTCGGAAACGATAAGTGATGTTCCTCGAAATGCTGCTTTAACGTCATTTAGGGCGGACCGCCAAAACGAGTATCAAGGAATGCCAAGTTGGAAGGTTTTTCTTCCACCAAGTGTCATGCAAATCCATAATAATTAAGGATTATGATACTGAGTCCCAGGTATTTTTCTAGATTCTCTTTTTATACGAGATCCTGCTGTTTTTCTTCATTTTCAAGAATGTCTCGTCCTGGTTTACACCTTTAGGTTGTTTTTTTTTCAAGCGCAAGAGTTGCTTTAGTTATCCTACTGCTACCAGAGTCTTATTTTCTTATATCATCAGAGTGTGAGTACTTTTTAGAGTAACAAAGTGCCTCTTGAATTTCAAAGCAGTCCTGTCAGCTGGGTGGGGGTTAAGGTAGCGATGTGGTGGAGGGGCGGGACGAGCCAATGATAAAACCCCTCTTCACCCGCTTGTTCGCCGGCAACAGCGAGCGGAGACACGCGGTGGTGAAGCCTTGTGAAATTAAAACGTTTCTGGAAAAGAAGACGCTGCTATCTGTTCGTGTCAGCTTGCGCCGCGTAACATAATTTATATTTATTTCTTTTTATAAGGCCCGTTTTTCGGTGATCGCATTTTAAATCTAATTTGAATTAGCCACGGTCCCTCCCTCGCAACGTTCCGGTGAGCGCGCGCGCGCTATCCTTTTTAATTTAGCGCCTAAAAGGATTTATTTCCTAAACGAAAATTAACTACTGGAAGCGCGGTAAGTGAATTTGTGTGGTGTCACGTCAAAATGATGGAACCTGTGTGTTTTCGCCCGCGTCTCGATTGCAGCTTCAACTGGATCATTGCGGATAACTGTTAGCATCCACTGTAGCCGACTGTCTACCCTGAAGAATTACTTTGAGGCGTTAGTTTGAATGAAAAATGTAACTCCTACTTACTATGACGCGAGGAAAAGGTGGCGGATTTGTTCGTCCTTTGACAAGAATCCATTCGGGCGAATGCTCAAGTCGAGTTGTACTTGTTACTCGTTTATACGACACAATGAAAGTCGTCACTGGTATACGAGGAGTGGGGGCCATCTGTCCAGCACTTTTGCTCGGCAACATTTAGCTACATGTCGCAATTTCCTTCGGCGTTACCACAAACAAAAGTGCATTATTAACACTGCCGCGGTTCACTTGACGTGTACGTAGTAAACGGAGTGTTTAAACCGGCTGAAGTGTCACCCCTGTGCTGTGAAGATGGCGAGGGCTTCAAGTCGTGTGAATGGATGACGACACGTGCGCATGATTAAAGATGCCTTCATCTATTATTTCCTTTTTCCCACTGCCAACACACAAAATGCTTTGTTCAGTGAAGCCCCCCGAGTGTTTCGGTAGAGCAGGGTGGGATTGTGTTATTAATATACGCGTATACGCACACGAAAAGCCGGTTTTGTGTGGCGACTTGAACCGAAGATGGCTACCCGTGGCCCGCCCACTTGCGTTTAGACAGTGAGACGTTTAGAATGTCAGGATATTTCACAATCTACCCTCGGTGTTTTATAAATCATTTTTTGGGGTTGTTATTGTATTTTCCCAATTTTAAGTGAGCACATATTTGTAATTACAAAAATGTCACGACCCCCCTAAAATAAAAAACAAGTGTACATACTGTCGTTTGAAGGGCAACAGGTTAATTGTACTTTCTAGTGGGAGAGCATTTATTTGTTTTGCCTGTCACTAGCTCACATTGACAGATGAATAAAGATGCAGTATTTGTAGTTTATAATTTGGGGTCGATTAAATGGAAAAGGATAGTTTCCTATGACACACCTGATTTGGGAATCCCTGATCTAAAACACATTTCTCTCTTGGTTCTTTCAGGATGTTCCCCTGCTCATCTGCTGCTCTTAAAGTTGCACAATGGCTACCTCATCACACTGCGCACT
Organism: Syngnathus typhle; assembly: GCF_033458585.1. Taxonomy (NCBI): domain Eukaryota; kingdom Metazoa; phylum Chordata; class Actinopteri; order Syngnathiformes; family Syngnathidae; genus Syngnathus; species Syngnathus typhle. The sequence goes on from NC_083749.1 coordinate 6,053,571, forward strand.
AACCCAGACCCAAAGAAACTGTAACTTGTTTAACATAATTATAGGATAGCAATAAGCCTCATCAGTTGGCGCACTATACCTCTGTTTTCTTGCCTGTCCCTGATTTGGGCCTTCAAGAAAACCTCCAATAGTTGATCTGTTTGTATATTTATAGCGTTATTAGCTTTACGAGGTCATTTACAATGGTTACGACAATGACAACCGTGACTGCAACCGTGACTGCAATCGTGGAAGCGACGCAGGGCCCCTTGAGGGAATACTTATGGCTTCTGATCATCGGCTTCATCATCGCCTTCATCTTGGCATTCTCGGTGGGCGCCAATGACGTCGCCAACTCGTTTGGTACTGCGGTGGGCTCCGGGGTGGTCACCCTCAAGCAGGCTTGCATCCTGGCCACCGTGTTCGAGACGCTGGGTTCGGTACTCCTCGGCGCCAAGGTCAGCGAAACCATCCGCACGGGGATCATCGACGTGGGCACGTACAACAGCTCTGATTCTGAACGTGTCTTGATGGCCGGATACATCAGTGCCATGTTTGGTGAGCATCGGCGTCACACCTCTGATTAAAAAAACAAATTGCAGCTAGCTGAATTTTCTCGATTATCTTCAGGTTCTGCTGTGTGGCAGCTGGCTGCCTCCTTCCTCAAGCTACCCATCTCCGGAACACACTGCATTGTTGGTGCTACCATTGGGTTTTCTTTAGTAGCCCAAGGCCAGGAGGGAGTCAGGTGGCTCCAGCTTCTCCGTATTGGTAAGTCACACATGACACGCCTGGTGTTTGTTAGAATGGCTTGTGGCGATGCAAATAAGAAACTACAGCCTTACGGTAGTTTTTAAAGAACATTTGCCAAATTGTTGGACTCTACAAACACATTTTTTAGCCCATCCCTGCAACACAGACTCAAAGGCACACCGTAGTCTCTAATTACTAATGCTTGCGGTAACTCGATATTTAGCAAGCGTTTCCTGTTGGTAACCTGATGAAGAGGAAGAATGGATGGAAATCTCGCATTGTTGACGAATACGCTCGTGTGTCTTGTTTTCTTCTTTTTTTTATCCCAACTGATGTTTTTAACTAGCCTGTTTGTTTATTTTGCAGTCGCGTCCTGGTTTCTGAGTCCCCTTCTGTCTGGTATAATGTCTGCTGTGGTTTTCTACATTGTGCGCGTTTTTATTTTGCACAAGGTGAGTTTGAGATTAGATCACAGAGTGATATACGAAGGAAATTCTCCTTGGAGTGATTGGGAATAATTTGATTGTGATTCCTCTCTGCAGAAAGACCCGGTGCCGAACGGACTGAAGGCCCTGCCCGTGTTCTACGCCATTACAATGGGAATCAACCTGTTCTCCATCATGTTCACTGGAGCGCCGAGTAAGTATCACCGTCTCGTCTCATTCACGTCTCACTCCGCGTCTGTCCTTGGCCACAGCTTAAAATAACTGCTCCCTCACGCAGACTGCAGGGTGCCCACGCATATTCCAGGCTCAACCAGACTGTTTATCCTCATAACTTGTGTTTATTTTAACATGTTTTTTTTTTCGGGGCTTTCTTGGTCACTTGTGGTTGGAAGTGGGTCATAGGCTGAATGAAAATGTTAAAAGCGGAGCACGGCAGGCAGACGGAAATAAGAATTCACTTAAAGTCTTGACGTCACTGTCTGTGGCCTTCACACACAGAAGAGGAAAAGAGAAGTAACAAGGGTGTGCTTTTATTTGCACTAATGCTTGTGGTCTATGAAATCATACGTAACCTTTTCTGAATACATGTTGCCCCTTTTAACGTCGAGAAACATTTTGATTAAACGAGCAACTTTTGCTCCTTTTGTGTTCTTCTCTCTACAGGGCCTAACAAGATGTTAGCTGGCCTGGGCCATTAAATGGTGGCTACAGGCCAGAGTAGGACCAGATACACTTGTGGTTCCATCGTAACCCATGAGCCTGCTTAGCCAGGCACATTCTGTACAATTGTACTTGGGTTAAAAAAAAAAAAAAGAAAAGGTGCGAGAATGCATTTTAGACACATTAACAAATGCCTACTGGGGCACAATTTTTGCCACTCAGTATGTTCTCCGCTGAGTAACAGTACGGCCAAGGACAGTGCAGTTGGTGATCAGCCTTCAGATGCTATCATAGTAGCACGATAGGATAGCAAACATTCCAGGACACATTCCAGCACTTGATATACACACACACACTAGTGGCAGAGACCAAGTCAACAAGGCCAATGCGATCACTGGGCAAGTTGAGGCTCAGCTGACCTAAAGTCAAGTCAAGGAGTCTTGTAATTGAACAAAAAAAGTCACATTTTGAAGGAAAGAGCTGTGCAAACTGCAGTAAACAAATGCTCTTATTGCACGCCAGACAGAGCGAGTGCGTGTCTGGGTCAGTGTCATTGTGAGGGGACAAGCCGACCCTCGCACCAGCCTCCATTGATTAGAGCTCAATGCGGTCGGCTGGACGGGGATTTTCTGCCCGAGTTACTCTGAAAAAACAAACACCCCCTCGGCATTTGTTACCGTGGTGACACCAGGCAGCGGCACAAAACGGACTTTTTGTTGTTTTTCCAATTTAAGCTTGCTTCCTGGAAACCCGGGGGTAGCTAATTTTAGATATTGATTTATGATTATTATTTTTAGGCATTAATACTGAACTCAAAGACTCTTTTTTTTCCCCCCTCAGAGCTTGAGGTGGGCAAACGTTGGGTTAAGTCGCCCACGTGTCCATAAAGTATCACTCTCTCTGTCACTTGCGTAATTAAAGTTGGCGGCTGACTGAAGGGAGAAAACAACACTCTGTGTAATTGTATAACGGTGTGAGGAGGTTTTTGGGGAGGGGTGCGGAACGGCGCTGTGGTTAAAATTCCATATCCTGCGCAGTCCCATCCATCCCACTTAATGTCTGCCGCGGGACTGTTTTGCAGGAAGCCCGTAACTGAGTCACAATGACACACAGGCGGACTGACGTGAATAACGTCTAGCCCCCAAAACCTGCTTTATTTTTTCTTTCTTCTGACACCTGTTTGTGAACATCTCGCACTTCACATGAGCCTCGTGAAGGGCAGCGAGCTCAGCTGCTCACAGAACCGTATCCCTCTGGTTATTCTTTTCATGCCACACCCACCCCGAAGTCCGTGCAGCTCTCTTACATAACCGAATAAACAGCAGCGAGGTCCTCTACGGTCTCCTGCTGCAGCGTGACCCAGCTGACGCCGAGATAGACCGAGCACTCTGCCCTCGAACACGTATCGGCCTCGCCATTTCTGTTTGCTTTTCTTCCACGAGCACTTTTTTTTTTATCCACCGAAAAGGTGGCTGGGAGGTTGAAGTCGTTACGTTGTGCCCGCGCACTGCATCGTGCCGACGTCAGCTGCACCAGCTCTTGCTGCAGTGCTGGCATCAAGTTGCTCTTTTTGCTCCCCCCTCCCCTCTCACTCATTGAAATGTCACCTTTTAAGGAACTCCTCGTTTCTGTGCTCTTGTCAGCCCTTCATGCTAACATTGTTGCTCTTTACACTTTTTTCTTTTTTTTAATAGCTGTTACATAAGCGTTCAGATCAAGGGGGTACACATGTTTAACTAGAACTACATAACAAGGCCGCCAAGTTAATATTTACATACGGAGCACAGCCACGGCGCGTGTCCACTTGTCAAATACAGTATTGAGACACCGCTGCGGCTCAAATCACAGATTGCTCCGTACCAGCGGCATCGTGGTCATATTGCATTGAACTAACTGTTGATGACCCACTCTAGTCTTTACTAAAAAAAAAAAATCTGAGCAAGTGGCCATCCCCCTTTTAAAGGCGACTGTAAGCTGCCCACAAAAGAAAGTGGCGCCCGCTGCCCGTTTGTTTAAAAACCTGCCTTTTTTCCCCCCCTCCTCTTGCTCCATTTGTGTGTCTTGTGTGTACCTGGTGGTCTTCCAGTGCTGGGACTAGACAAGCTCCCTTGGTGGGGCGTCCTGCTCATCTCGCTCGGCTGCGCGGTGCTGACGGCCTTGGTGGTGTGGTTCGTCGTCTGCCCGCGGCTGAAGAACAAGATTGAACGTAAGTGGATGACGTTTGTGACGTGACTGAGCATCTTCGCTCTGGTCACAACCAGTTTGGATGACAGCCAAAAGTTCAGAACACATGCAGAATATTTGTCAGCTGCATCCACACACCTCTGTAATTATAAATACATCTAAAACTTTTGATCTATGAAATTTAATTTCGCACAAAGACAACATTCTGTACAAAGAGTGAGACCTCAATTTACAGATTATTGGGAATGACCAACTAATTAAAAAAATAAAATAGAGCCCTTGAGCACCAATGTTTTCACACCCCTGCTGGACTAGATCACTGAATCCACAAACACTTGTCATGTGAGAGACAAGACAGTTTTTACAAGGTAAGCTGTGAGGGGTCGTGTAAATACATGTCATCTGGTTCTTTTTTCAAACAGTATTTTCCCCTCACTTGGTTGTGTACTCATGTGAAAGGAGCCCCATGTCCTGTACTTGCACTTTGTTTGGATGAGTCCCAACGAATGTCTCACTCAACTCTCCTCCCTTCGCTAGGAGATATAAAGTCCTCCAGCCCGTCGGAGAGCCCCCTCATGCAGAAGAGCGAGCTGCGGGAGCCCCACTGTCCCATTCTCAAACACACCGACAAGGACGTGCAGTCAGCCCCGACTGACGAGGAAATCCCCGCAGTCCCGCCCCCTTCCGAGGAGCGCCGCGTGGCGTTCAACATCGGAGACTGCGACGAGACTGAAATCGTCAAAGAGCGCAAGGTGGCCTTTGACATTGGGGAGTCCGATGAAACAGAGTGTAACAATGCAAATGAGGGTAAGTAGACTATAGTAAAGCTTTTTTTTTTTCCTTCCCTACCTTAACTAAAAAAAAAAATCTGTACAATAAAATGCAGACATGTTGAACTTGCGTATCTCACTCTCCAGTCTCCAAGCAGCACAGCAACGGCTCTGCCCATCAGGCCCAGTTCAACAACCGGCCGGCGCAGATCCCGAGCAACGGTTACAGTCAGTACCACACGGTCCATAAGGACTCAGGTCTCTACAAGGACCTTTTGCACAAGCTCCACTTGGCTAAGGTTGGCGACTGCATGGGCGAGGGCGGCGACCGACCCATCCGCCGCAACAACAGCTACACGTCCTACACCATGGCTATCATCGGTATGCACGGCGACTTCAAGCACAAGGACGGTGAGCCCCAGGATGGGGACAAGGCACCCGGGCAGGGCCAGGATAGAAAGCGCATACGCATGGACAGCTACACCAGCTACTGCAACGCCGTGGCCGAGCACGCCACGCCCGAAGGCCTCGGCGAGGATGATGTAGCGTTGGAGATGGGAAAGGAGGACGCGGCAAGCACCCAGAGCTCCCTGGACGAGGATGGACTGGACGCGGACAAACCCGAAGTGTCCACGCTCTTCCAGTTCCTTCAAATTCTCACCGCCTGCTTCGGTTCCTTCGCTCATGGAGGAAATGATGTCAGGTACGTGTCCGTTTGACATTGGGGGATGTATTTATTACTCAAAGATACTGGCACTGACTTTTCCCTTTGGGGTCGTGCAGCAACGCGATTGGCCCGTTGGTGGCACTCTGGCTGCTTTACAGCAGCGGCAGCGTGACGTCCAACGATGCTACACCCGTGTGGCTGCTGCTCTACGGAGGTGTGGGCATCTGCATGGGCCTGTGGGTGTGGGGCCGCAGAGTCATCCAGACTATGGGCAGGGACCTTACACCCATTACCCCATCAAGGTAAAGTCAATAGTATTTTTTTTCCCCCCAATTGGGTTAACTATAAATTGTTATTTCATTATAACCTGTAACATATTAAGAAATTGGACAATTATTAAATTCAGACTTTTTTTCATTACAATAATAATTACATATACTGCATTAGCACAGCAATTTTTTAATTAGCAATTTAATTTAAAAACATTTTCCAGCTATTGCACAGAACAGGATTTGCCCAAAAGCCCTGTTTTGATTCCCTCCTTCGTCTCTTGCGCAGTGGTTTCAGCATCGAGTTGGCATCGGCTGTGACCGTGGTAGTGGCTTCTAACATTGGACTGCCCGTCTCCACCACACACTGCAAGGTAGGTTTACGCTCACACTGGATTTAGTCAAGTGTGGCCAGGGCTCCAGTAAACAGGAAGTGCACTCGACTCAAGGGGAATGTTTTTGTCAGGTGGGCTCCGTGGTGGCCGTGGGCTGGCTTCGCTCCAAGAAAGCGGTTGACTGGCGTCTGTTCCGCAACATCTTCATGGCCTGGTTTGTCACTGTACCCATCTCGGGTCTGATCAGCGCTGCTATCATGGCCATCTTCATGTATGCCTTCAAAAGCACCATGTGAGCCTTCGGTCCCCTGCTGGGGAGAAGAGAGAGAGAAGACGACGACCGCTCCGGTGCGCAACGAGAGGAGTGCAGTTGGGTGGGGTTCACCTCAAGCCCATGGGGAAAAGAAAAAAGCGGGGGGGGGAATACTTGATGTTTAGTGGGAATTGTGATATAGGCCTTTTGGTTCATGGCGGCGTCATGCAACAGCCCACAATATATTGCTTGTTTCCAGTCGGGCCTCCCATTGAGAAAACTTGTTGCATTTCTTTGTTCTCATTTGCTTTTCATGTCTTCTCATTCTGTAAAAGGCAACAACGACTAATACATTCTTTTTTTCTTTTACTTTGCAGTTCTGTAAATACAACGGTATTGTTTTAACTACGTTTAGCAAAAAGGTAGAAAAAGAACGAAAATGCAGTATTAGACTTATGCAGACCTCGGCTTTAACATGTGCTGGAGTAGATGCAAAGCTATTTTTTTTTTTTTTATATATGTATGAACTGAAAACCAGATAATGGTTTGAGTCAGATTCTACACGATTGGTATACTCCGGCAGTGAGACCAATGTATTCACTACATTTAAAAAAACCAACATTGTTGAGGGATAGAAAATCATATTTACAAATATTTGACTCATGATATTGCTAAAGATAGAACGAGAGGCAGGCAAAAAGCTAATTGTGCATCTAATCAGCAAGAGTGTCCATGCTTAGTGTGATATTTGATCGTTTCTTGTAAGTGTGGCATGTTCAAAGCTATTTTTAGAATATGCAACAGGCCAATAAAAACGAGGTACAGAAAGCAATTGGCTGACTTCGCCAAATACGTGCCCCTCGAGAACTATCAGCGCCAGCTATTGAAACACTGAACAATATCGTTACATGAATTGGATGTCAAAACAAGAATGTGCTGAAATCCAGTTTACCTTATCAATCCTTTGTTACATTTACACGCAGGTGCCCAATTGCCTCTACAGCGGGTTTATTTTTCCCCCCCCCTCTTTTAGCTGGCAATTGACAAAGCACGATTTTGCATTTGAGAACAGACGTTGCATTCCATTGGTAGTTGTGTAAATGCTCTAGTTGCCTTAAAATGTTTCATTTGCTCTTTAGTTACCAAAGAATTTTCTATTTGTTTTTTAAATATGAACATACTGAGCCATGTTATTAATGGAAAAAGTCAAGAAACAATGTTATGTCAAAGTTCAACAATAAAAGTTGGGTTCTGAGTGTGGGAATTTTGGATGCCTTACAAGGAAGGAAACTGGAAAATCACAACACAGTGGTACGGTGGTTAGCTCAGTGTTAGCGCGAGTCTGGGTTTGAATCTTGGCCTATTTGTATCAAGTTTCATGTCTTCCTGTGCTATCGTGGGTTCTCTCAGTTTACTCTGGCCCCCTCCCACATTCCAAATGCATATGTTAGTTTCACTCAAGAGTCTAAATTGCGTCTACACAGGAATGTCAGTGAGCAGTTGATACGAATATTTGGAGATTACCAGTAACAAACAAACAATTAGCCAAAACCCGTCCAACTTGAAAATTCCCCCCAAAAAAATCTCCAAATTTAACGCGGTGGTTCCCGGAACTAAAACGTTGCTGTGTTCATTTGACAAAGCTGGGAAGACATAACGCTTGATAATGTTTGAGTACATGAAAAAAATATATACATATTAGTATTAAATTGGTGCTTCCACGCTGTAAAAAGTGCTCCCTTCCATGCGGATGCGTGCTCTCGCTCGAGTTCGTCTAGTAGGCGGGAAAAGAACACACACCCACATAAAAAGTCAGTTAAATTCCTATTAGAAACATGAACTATGACTCGCATTTAGCTCCCTTCTTAATCGGAACTCACTCAACAGGTTTTACTCAAACAGGTACAATAATTTGTGTTGACATAGTTGTGTATATAGGCAACAAGCACACCATTCTTTCACTTAACACTGCAAAAAGTAGCACGAGCAAATTATAGTTACTATATAAATCCAGAACAATAAGCACCAGGGAGAACTGTCCTGGTTTGTGTCCTACATTTTTGAGCCAGTCTAAAGATTTGGTCATCTTTGCAGTGATCACATTGTTGT